>NW_008631853.1:0-1842 GCF_000691845.1 Merops nubicus
CATTCTTTCTGCCATTCCAGGTGGTTCTTCAGAGTAAAAAAAACATATCAGCATATGTAACTTCATCTCATTTTTCTTACCTATGCAGGAACAACATCAACTGCAACAAAGTATTGTATTTTGTTGTCCCATTAAATGGCTGTTTTCCCCCATCATCCAACTTATACAATGGCCACCACTGATTACAATACTTTATCAGTGTTTTCTTATTTATACTACCCGTGGAGGGACCCCCAATGTCCTTCCAGTTATTCAAGACACATCCTAGAGGGCTCTTTTTTAAAATTTCCCTGCTCTGTTTAGTTACCATCCTGCCTGCTGACACAAAATGTAACTAAAATATGAATCAAAATCGTTAAAACTCCACAACTTCCAGTACCTTCCACTCTGACTGCAACTCAATCTTACCTGTACTCCGGAGTTTGCACCTCAAACACCAAGTGACTATACTAGGTTTACATCTCTGACATTGGGTACACAAAGAGGGGGAGGCTTTCTCTGTCCTGACTAGTTTTGAAATACTCTTTTTTTCTCATTCACTTCACTCGCTTCATTCATCTTCAGCTGTGCCCCTCGTGGGGAGACGGAACCGTGGATTGGAACTCCACACTCGCTTCGTAGCTGGGCTACGTCTCAGTCATCACTGACTCACACTATCATCAGAAAGGATCCCTTATGCCACACACAACACACACAGCAACAATTTATCAATAAAGATAGTACTATCAAAATTGCAATTACAGTGGCTACTGGAGCTGCTGAAGTCCTGAACTTTTTGAAATTTTATAGGCATGCCATAGAAATATAGGGAAGTAATTCTGGTTTAATGCAAATAATTATTAAAATTAATAATAAAAGTCCTATAACAACACAAACACCAAATATAGTGTAAAATAGGGTACCCTGCCTCATGAACTCAAATTTTACCAAGGTGTGGAGTCCTCAAATCTGGATTCTTCAAAAAACAGGGGATTCTAGCCCCTCACAGACAGGGGATTGTAAACCCTCACAAATGAGTATACCTTTAAGACACTAGCAGCCCGGTATACGCTTATCCTGCATATGACTTAGGGAAAGCTACAGGGGACTCTGACCCCTTTCCCAAATTGACTAGTCTTAATTAATTAAAGAATACCTTTATTCAGATGGTTCTTGTCCATTCCCATGGTGAACTGGTGAGGTGAGGAGTCCCTCTGGAGAAATCTCTGTGGGCAACCGAGGGAGTCCTCGGATTCAGCAGGTCCCACAGCCGAGCAGAGAGAGTGCCAGCTGAAACGGAGAAATTCCCTCAACAGCAAAACCAGTTACTGTTAAGCAGATATTCTTTATTGCAGCGCTGGGAGCACAGGGGATTGCTCCGCCTAACGTGCACCTCCGAAATTTGAACGCTAAACTTTTATGCAAGTTACTCATACATATTCATGACAATTGCCAGAAAGCTCAACCCCTTTCCCTGGAATCATTCTCTCTCCCCTCTCATATCAGCTTGTAATTTCTTGGTCTCTGCTGCCATCCAGTGTCCTAACGTTATTACAGCAGTTGCTGTAAATCCAGTACTGTAAAATAAACATGGTCAGGCAGGGAGGACCGAAGCACGGAAAAACTCCACAACTCGTTAAAGTTGTAAAGTAGGCATGTATTCAGCCCTGAACGCATGTGGGATTTCTCCACAAAGACGTACACCCGCAGCGGCGTCTATCCTATTTATACTTTTAAAGTCTTACATATGCATAACATTACTTAATGCACCTATACCCTACATATTCATAATGCACCTATACCTAATATTCATTACCTAACCCCACCCACCCTCGATTCATATTATAATTAGCTTATCAGTCC
>NW_008631854.1:0-13192 GCF_000691845.1 Merops nubicus
CTAATGACAGCATTCAGTTCTGGTTCCTGACAGTGTCATGCATTTTCTGCTCTTTAGAGCTGCTCTGAACATAACAGAAACCCCACAGAATTATTTTATTGGGGTTTAGTTTTCCTATTCTTGCACTCTGTGCATTTAAAACTACTTAACAGGAAATTCCTCCCAGGCTAGCTGTGTTTTTAAGGTTTTTTTCCCCCCTCTTTTCTTCCTTTCCTCCCAGGGTGGGAACACAAGAAGTAGCTGGTGTGCACCTGTCAGACTGGGTGCAGTTCTTCAGCCCAACATTCCCTTCTGCTGGCTCAGAGGAGACTGTTGAGCCTTACACCACTGAGAAGCTCAGTCGGATTCCTGGGGGCTACGTGCCTCTGACAGAACCCTGTCAGTTAATGACAGTGGACTTCAATGATCTGCAGGTAAAGACTTGTATTATTTTTAACATCTTTTTAGGAATAATGAGCCCCCCATATTTTATTTGCTCTCCAGGTTCAGGTTCAGAACCCTTCACGAGTGCAAAGCTGCCAGGGCTGCTCTGAAGTTCTCTGCTGGTGTTGGTACTTGTCAGGGTGTGAGGTGATGTGATGCATCAGGTGACAATCTGAGTTTTAGGAGGTGGAGCTTTTTATCTGTTTAAGGAACTCAAGGAGCTCACCATAGGATCAGACAGCTGCCAGCCTTGGTACAGGGCTGAGGAGGAGGGATGCAATAGAACCATCTTAAATTATTTATGCAGTTGTGGAGCTGACTTAGTTTATTCCTCTAAAGTTAATCTTCAAGAAGCCCTTGAAGACAAAGGAGAAAGAGATTTTTTATGCCAGGTATAAAACATTTCCTAAGTGTTGATGGGTAAGTGTAAAAGAGAAGGGGAAATGTTTTATACCTGGTATAAAAACATCTCTAAGTGTTGATGGGTAAGTGTAAAAGAGAAGGGAGATGAAGTTACCTTACCCTATTCAACCACTTTGATTCCACTCTTCAGCCCCTGTGGTATCTTACAGTATTTCTGTAATATGACATTCTAAAATGAGTAAGAGAGCATTAATTTGTGTATTTTGGACAAAATACATCTGTATGCATGTGCTAAAGAGGCCTGAGGTGTGAGGCAGGGGCCCCAGCAGCTCACAGCTGAGCCTGCTAAAGGGCTGACACATCTGATCTTGGGTGTTTCCTGCTCATCCACCTGGGGTGTGGAGCTAGCACTGAGTCAGAGCCTAGAATAGATTCTGTTATATAAAGGAAATTAATCTTGGCTACTGCTTGGCCAGGAGTTGCAGTGTTTCTGAATCAATAGCTTTTCCTAGCTGCCTTGTCAAACATCCTGAAGTGAAAAATGGAAGAAGTCAAGGATCTTCAGCATACCACTGGGAGTGATCTCTCTGTGACCTGATGTGGCTTCTGGCATCAATAAAAGTATTCCTCTCATCTGAGAGGTGCCTGCTCTTAAGCATCTGCCTGCTGGCAGGCATGTAAAGATCATTTTAAAGAGTAAAGAACAATGTTGCTCTTGAAACTGTGTTTCAGAACTGCTCCTTTGGAGTTTCAGTGAGTGTTCTGGTAAAATGGGGTCAGTTAATATAAAGGGAAGAAATGGAATCAATTTATTGGGAATCCTTGGTTACTGTTTGTTGTTACTTTGTCACTAGGCAAACGTGGCAGTTCCAAACATTGGTAGGCTACTTTCAACTTCAGGAAGTATTGTTTGGTTTCTTTTTTGGTGTTTTTGTTTTCTCGTGGCCACATCTGAATCTTGAATCAGTGCAACTAAAAAAGAGCAAAATTTTCTGTGTTTCTATTGGAATTAAAACCAAAATAGTCTGCTAAACTTATGAAGAGAAGAACCAGCTACTAAAGAGGACATTGAGGTTAGAAATCACTTAGCACTAGTAAAGAAATGTCAAAGCCCCATTGTCTAAACTTGTATTTCAAAGGCTGAGGGGGGTGTTGCATTTATTCTGCTTGTACTCACTATCCTGACTTAAATTGACAGAACTGAGAAAAACACTTAAAATACAGGGCAACAGTTTCTCAGACTGAGTTGTAGGAGGCTGCAAAAACATCAGGACAGGGCAGAGAAACAATAAGTCAATTTAAAAAGAAACAACCCAGGGACAAGCCCAAAACACAAACCCCAGCTGAGCTCTGCTTTACTTTATTGCTGCTGTTCCTGTTGTTAGCAGCAGCTCAGCTCCTCCCAGGCCAGGAGAGCAAGAGGTGGCTGTAATTCCAGGCTGCAGACACCTCCAGCTGCCCAGCTCCTGCCTGTGTGTGTGTTTGCTGGCAGCAGATCAGTGCCTCTGGAGTGGAAGTGAGTGTTTACCTCAGCAGCCTGTAATTAAAGCTCAGTCTCACTTTCCAGCCCTAAAGGAAGAGTGCTCTTGCCAACCATTAGAGATGCTGGCTCTAGTTTTCATGGGAACATTTGAGAAAATCTGGATCAAGACATAGAAAACTTGCTCACTGCAACCTCCCTGTGGTTTTTCTATTTGGGGTCCCATTTACCTTCCTCAATGCAAGCTGTCTGTCTCACTGAGAGGACACATGTGCCATAGCATCATTTTGGTTTGTTACTGCCTCCTCCTGCACTGTTGCTTTCTTCTCTTTGCTGTCTCTTGAGCTGCAGTAGCTGATAAATTGCCAGCCTGTTAATCAGCTGCCAGAGCTGTCCAGGACATTAGACCTGGGTCTCTTTTATTGTCAGTGTTGGTAACAGAGGGTAGTGACTGAGGAAAACAAATTGTACATGGAAGGAGACAATTTCTGTTACATCTTCAGAGCTTTTTAGAAGTACTGGAGAACTTACATCCCTTGAAGTGAGACCTTAGTTCTTCCCAGCAGTGAAATTGTGCACGCTTGAGGTTCTACATCAAGCTTACAGCCCAGGTGGCAAAACCCCTCCAAGATGTTTGACTTGAGGGTCAGCAAAATGGTTACAAATCAAAATCATTGCATGTGGGAAGACAGTTCCCAGGCCAGTGAGTACTAGGGGCAAGTGATATTGGAGTGGCTTGTGAACTTCAGGCTTCTTTTAGGTGCCCTCATGGAGTGGTGCAGAAGTTTGGGTGACTCAGTGTCATAAAACCCATTTTTTTTTCTTGATGGAAAGAAACTCTCTCACATTTCCTCTCTTTCTGCTTTGGTCAGGAGCTGAAAAGCCTTGCAGCTAGAAAGCCCTGGAAGCTCAGCCTGCCAGTCACTGAAGGAGGAACTCTGGATGCTGTTGTGGTGTGGTTTGTACTACAGCTTGATGATGAACATGCTCTCTCCACCAGCCCTAGTGAGGAAACCTGCTGGGAACAGGCAGTCTACCCTGTGCAGGGCCTTCTTGGTATGTCCTGGGGGCTTTGTTGTGGCAGTGTGGAGGAGGGAGGAGACTCTTGTAGCCTGTGTTGCCTTTGGAAGATATGTCTGTCAGCCTGTAGCATTTTTATTTTGGAATTCTGGTCTGTAGCAGTGGATTGAGTTGCTTAGAAGGTGCACAGAGAGCATCCAGAGGTTGCCTTGAGCTGCACACCATAAATGTTCCAGTAAAATCTATTATGAATAAATTGCCCTTTCTAAACTGTAGCTGTTGTTTTCCATTTGACTCCATATTTACCTGTGTCTGCAGGAGGCATTAACATGTGAGTATTTAATATTTAGCATTTTAAAGCACAAGCAGTTTCTTTACTGGTATGTTTTTGTTCCACTCTGCTGTTGCCAGAACACTTCAGGTGATACCTGCTGATCATAGCAATGCTTATTTTGGGAATAAATGGATTTTGCCAAGCGTGGGACAGTTGAGGGCTGATGTTAATGCCCAGCTGCAGGTGGGAGCTTGTGAGCTACAGACCAGAACAATTCTTTCATTTGTGCTACTAACAACAAATGAAAAATGAGACATTTGGGGGTTGTTTTTTAAGCACCCTATGGCTCCTCCACTGCTGTTTGCCGTGAAGTAACTGATGTGACTTTTTTTGTGCTGTTTCAAGAGTATTCTGTGAAGACTGGGGACACAGTGACAATGGAGGTGTGCTGCCAAGACTGCTACTTGAAGATCCAGAAGATTTCCTCCTTGAGCTCAGAGTGTCAGATGGACTTTGGGGACAGAGACGAGGCCCTGGGCCACGAGGCCGAACTGTGCAACGCCCTGGCTGGGCTGCAGACAAGCAGCAAAGGGGAGGGCAAGGGCCAAGCCTGCGTGTTGGAATCCACAGAAATAGCCCTGCTAAACAACACAGCCTACCACGAGTGCTTCAAAGCTGCCATGGGCAGAGTCCTGCTGGCACTGAACCCAAGCAAGGACCTGCAGTCCATGGATATCGACGGACCTGGCGGTGGGACGAGCCTCCAGGAGGGGCAGGATAAGAGCTCTCTAGATGAGACTCCTGATCCTTTGTACATTTTAGATGTGTCTGAGGGGTTCTCCATCCTGCCAGTGATTGCTGGTAAACTTGGACCAGTGAGAGCCTACAGCTCTGTTGAGAAAGAACAGCAGCAGGCAGCACTGGGTGTCCTGTCAGAAGCCAACCACTTCCCCAAGGAGACTTTAGAGTTCTGGCTCAGCCACTTGGAAGATGAAAACGTGGTGCTACAGAGACCCAAGTCAGACAAGTTGTGGAGCATCATTATCCTGGATGTTATAGAGACTTCAGGTTTGATCCAGCAGGAGGTGATGGAAAAGGCTGCAATATCCAGGTATGGTGTGAAGGGACAGAAAGACTCCTAGAAATCAGGAATTACCTGAAAACTTCTGAAAATAGCCCTCCCAACTGAAAAATTGCTGTCATTGTGGTACTGTAGAGCAGGAAAAGCTCATTTCCTGAAGGGATGGAACCCCCCAGAGTGTTTCTGGTGTGACCATTGTACACAGGTATCTTCAAAAAACCCAAAAGTGTCAAGTTTTTACTTCCATAGACTTATTTTGTATGCAAGAGCATGGACAGAAGCTCTTACTGCCTGGTCTGTCAGAGTTCCCATCTCAGTGACAGCTGAGGCAGCTCTCAGGGCAGGGTTAGGAAAGCTCAGGTTCACTTACAAGAGGAATAAACCAATGGAAATGGGCAGCCAAAAAAGTTGTAAGCTCTAAAACATCTCATTAATCTCATTTTCCAGATGTTTACTTCACAGTGGGGGGAAGATTTTCCCCCAGTACGTGCTGGTGTACGGGATGCTGGTGGAGTCGGAGTCGCTGCTGCTGGAGAGTGCTGTGCAGGGAACAGAGCCAACCCTGGGCTTCCACATAGCCCCTTTTATCAACCAGTTCAAGGTAGGGAGCTGGGGGGGGTCTTCCAAAGCCTGCAGCTGGCTGCCTGTGGTGTAAACAGCAAGAAAACAGTAGAGCTGGAGCTTTTTTTATAGTGTTGGAGTTACCAGGTTTGTGTGAGCAGACAGGGAGTGTGAGATGAGGTGCAGTGGGTGATGCTGTACAACTGGCCTGGGAGAAGCTTTGGAGTGTAGCAGTACAGGAGGGACTGTGCAGCTCCTGCCTCCCCCATCACCTCCTATCCCAGGGCACATTTGGGGGGGGTGTATTTCACACCTCTCTCACAGTAATTCCTAGAAACCCCTGTGCTAGGATTCCTTCACCTTTCCCTTCTCCATGGTTGTCAAAGCCTGAAGCTGTTGTGCATCCCCTCAGGTTCCTGTCCGGGTGTACCTGGATCTCTCTGCACTGCCCTGCCTGCCCCTGAGCCAGCCAGCAGAGCTGTTGAGGCTGGACCTCATGGAGCCTCTGCTGAACACCTCCAGCAGGGAAGTGAAGGTGAGTTGTGTGCACAGCAGGCAGGAGCCTGTGTAACTGCTGCTCTCAGCCTCCTCCTTCCTCACCTTGGCTGAGCATTTCAGGGCAGAGTTGGTCTGCAGGCCTCTCTGCAAGGGGTTGCAGTGGTTTGAATCACTCCATGTTCTTAACCACCTCAAACAGGGTGTAACTGGGGAATATTTGGACTGTTCTTAGGTGCAGATTTGTAAGTCTGGTCGAGTCACTGCCATTCCCTTCTGGTATCACATCCATCTGGATGAGGACCACAGCTTGGACACGTCTGACGAGTCCTCCCACTGGAAACAGGCTGCAGTGGTCCTGGATGAGCCCATCCACGTTCAGGCTGGGGATGAACTCCTGCTGGATGTCCAGCACCACAAGAGCAACATCAGCATTACAGTGAAACGGTGAGGAGTGTGGAAACAGTGTGAGTGGGGGTGTGCTGAATGAGCTGTGCAGGAACTGGCTGTTCTCAGCAGCACTGGGAGTAATTTATATTAAAGTCTAAATTTTATCTACTGATCAAAAAGGTGTTTTGTTGCTTTCCTGGTCAATACTTTGGTTTCATTGATGGAGTAAAGCTTGGACTATAAGGGTGTCCTACCAGGCAGTTAGGGGAGTAATTACACCCACTCTCAATCAGGTTTTTCCTGCAGTGAAGACAACAGCAGAATTCTCCTGCTACCCTGTCATGTGGAGCAAGACAAACAGCCAGAGGCCAGGAATAAATGAGTCCTCGTGATACAATTACTCAACAGTGTTTGTAACTTCTTGTAACTCAGGTTGTCTAGGGGAAGGTGAAGCTAATAAATTCTCTACAACCCCTCAGGATCTTTTTTTGTGAAGACAATGGGCCCCAACTCTTGGCTATTTGTATGAAATATCACCTCAGTCCCCACTGCAGCACTGCACTTTGGTGGAGTGCAGCTGACAGAGTCCCTCTGTTAAATTCAGATCCACAGTGAGGACTGACACAAGCTCCTATCTTGCCATTAATTCAGTGCAGCAGAAGCATTAAATAATAGTGGTTAGGCATGTTTAGTCACCTTTTTAGCAATTAATAAGACAGCAAATCAAGTTAAAGAAAAAAATTAAGGCTATATTCCCCCTGTCATGAGAGTAGAGGGCTGGAAGTGATCATGGCTGAGTTGTGAAGCAGTTTGAGTAGGGCAAGAGCAGTCTGTAAGACTTGTGATGAAAAGCTGGGAGGAGAGGAGGTGTGAACAATGGAGGAGCTGATGTGGCCAACAAAGATGGACTGCTTGCCAAGGAGCTTTGTCTAATTGTGGGACACTGCTGGAGTGGTTTAGGACAGGCATCCCTGGAAGATTTCTGTTTGTTTTGGCAACTCAGCAGCAATCTCTAATGGAAAGGTATGATCATAGAAGCTACTGCCATGAATAAATAACTCTTCTCCCAGGAAAAAAGCAGGAATACTGTGCACCTGGAGTAACTGAGTGGTAAAAAAATAACTCAGTAGCTTCCCAGAAAGGCTGTGAAAGAACTGAGACACTTCACTAGCTGTTTTCTGTACTTTACACCAAACAGCTACAACTTCAGCTATTAAATGAAGTTTTCCAGTGTGAGGTTGTTGCAGAGCTCGAGCTCAGCAGCTGCTCAGCTTCCAGCAGCTCTTATCCTTCAGATATTGCTTCCACCACTGCCCCTTTTTACCTGTAACATGCAGGAAATCAGATTATTTCTAATAGTGGCTACAGTGGGCACTGGAGTGCCCAGGTGGATACAGAGACACCTGGAGTCAAGCACAAATAAGTAGATTACAGTTCTCCATAAGCTCCAACACCTTCTCACTACAAGCTTTAAATACCCCAAGGCCAAACTCTTGTGCTAGTTCTAGTTCAGATCCCTTTGTTCCAGGGAGAGGACAGTTGTCTTCCTTCCCACTCAATGAAACTGAAAGAAAGTGAAGAGTTTAAATAAAATCTTTAATTGCATATTTACAACAAAGGCAATGACTTGGCAAATGGAAAGGGATGATTTGCACTTCCCCACTACAGACACAGCGAGCACAGTCAGCTCTGAAACCTGCAGCCTAGTGAGTAAGGCAATATTTACATCACACTAGTGCTGCAAAAGAAAAGCACTTCAGATGAATTTCCTGTGACAGGCAGAAGTTAAACATTGATCCTGTAAATGCAAGCAGTGCTGCAAGAGAAACTTCAGCTGTCACTTCAACAAACCAACCCCTAGAGCACTGACCTTTCATGGCAGAGGGCAAACATGCAATAGTAGAAATCTGGCACTGGGGTAAACACACACCCCTCAGATTTTGTTGGGGTTTTTTTGCAAAATTACATTTTGATCTAAGTGTACTTGGTCTGAAATCTAATGCTAGTGCCTCCAGGCTTAGACCAGCTACCTAGTTGTACCTTAGCCAGGGTCCTCTATGGGTTGGAGGGGAAAAAATCAACTCTCACAGTTGGATCCAGGCTAAACTTGAAGCATAACACAACAACCACACACGACCTCATGAGCACAAGTCACTACAGACAGGTTGTCAGGATGCCCTGATTTAACAGCTTAAAGAAAACTTAAGCATTAAAGAATGGACTGCAGCCCAAAACAAATGAATGAGTTGTTTTCTGCTTCCTTTTCTGACACCCTTTATTCCCTCCCTCTCCCTGTATTTTCAGGTAGTAACCGTTATTACTTTAGAAGGCTAGGAAAAAAGCAGTCAGGGGTAAGGGATTCATCCAAAACTGCAGCCTGGCTGTCTCTTCTGAGTGTAGAAGGCTACAGGTTATGAGCTACAAGGAGAACAGACCCACCAACCGCTTGTTCTGGGCATGGAATTTCACAGGGAGGCCTGCAGGGAATGCTTCCTTCATACAGCTTCTCTGTAGTCCTCCTCACGAGGGGGGTTTGTTAGCTGTGCAGGAAGGGGAAGCAGAAGGTACCCCTGTGCCCACGCTCCCCTCAGCACTGGGGCAGGGCAGTTCCCAACATCAGGGGGGCAGCCAAAGGCAGCACAAGCCCATTTTGCTGCTGCCCCCCTCTTCAACTACATTCCTGAAACTCAGTTTTCCCATCGCTAGCAGCATTTACACTTCACCTTTAGGAGAGCAGAGTGTTTTGTTCAAACATTTCTTTTGCATTAATAAAAGTCAATGTGATTTAGACATGATGGGTAAGTGTGCAGCAGTTTAAGGAGTCAATCATTCTTAGTTTTCTGCAGAAACCTTTACAGTGTGCGTGGTTTAGTCACGGGGTGCTCCCCAATCCTCCCCCCCGGGGGTGGAGGCAGAATCCAGGGGTCAGTCACAGCCACCTCCTCTTCCTGCCTGTGCCGCAGCTCCTCCCAGCTTTCCAGCTCCCACAGCAGGTACCAGGCTCCCTGCCACGCTCCAGGAAATGGCTCTAACTCCTGTCCAGAGCCTGCTCTGGCAGCCTGTGCTCCAGCTCTGGGGGCTGCTCAGCACCCGGGGCAGCAGTGCTGGTATAGAGGCCACCGACCGCTGGCGCCGCCGTGGGTGTGGTGAGAGGTGTCACAGTGTGTCCAAACCCCTGGTAGTGGCCCATGGGGGAAGATGGCATGGAAGAAGCATCAGAAATGGGGTCTTGAGTAGATGAAGACAGTAAACTTGTGTGCTCGTTTTGTTCGTGATCCTCAGCAAAGAACATCTTCCTCGGCTGGCCCAAAACGGTCCTTCCTAGGGTGATGCCAAAGGAGAGTACTGGTGAGTCCTCCCAGCACCCCACCACCAAGCAGGACACTGGCCAACAGTGTCAAACGAAGCTGGAAAGAGCTCCCAAATCTGTTACTTACCAACATTTCGAACCTGTTCTGATATATCTGCTCTTATATCAGAAATATCCCACATGGCGAGGAAAGAGTCAAAGCACGACCCCTCTTCAGCTTCCTGGACGTAGGGTTTGTAGGAAAAACTGTAGTGATGGGCAATAGCAGCCAGGAACATCTCCACACAAATGATAAAGTCCTGCAACAGAGACACTGACTTAGGACTTGGAACTGGAGGAGAACAGTTCCTGGGTTGGTACAGCTCTTGGGACTAAGAAGGGATTGTCTGCCCCCACCTGCAGCCCCGTGGCCACAGCTTCCACACTCTGCCACTCCCAGGTGTGCTTCTCAGAGATGACCCCCACTTTCACCAGCAGGGCAATGAGCACAGCTTGCCTAGAGAGACAGTATCAGTGTAATATTAGTGCCAAAAATCCTGCCAACAAACCCCAAAACTGAGGCCTGGCCGTATGTGTGTGTACGTATGGCCATGGGGAGAATCTCACTACAAAGGTTTTATGTTTAGATTTTTAGAGGAGGAGAATAAACTTTATGAAAAGAGATGTCATCCACCCATGGTCCATAATTCTAGTTAGTTATTAGAACAGATTGCTTCTCTTCAGGGTAAGGCATTACTGCAGCCCAGAGTAATCTTAGAGAGTAAATGCACTCACTCATCAGCAGCCAAGTGTGAGCAGTAACTTAGAGTTAACTTACAGTAACTCTTTTTGAAAAAGCCTTTTTAATTTTTAAATTAAAAAAATAATGTTTTGAAATAACTGCAAGTGAAGATTCTAAAATAAATTATCCTCTTGAGAACCACCTTAGAAAATATCAAGTCTATAAAATCTCCAGGGACCAAGACTGCTCTAACACACCAGCACCCTTCACCTAAGATGAGGGGTGGATTTTGGGAGCCCTCTGACCTCAGCAGCGATTCCAGCCTCTTCACCTTATTTATGATCCACCCAGAGAGCAACAAGTAAAAGAGTCCACTGACCAGAAAGAAACAAAAACCACCATCTTCACACAGAGGAACTTGCCCACGGGTTGGATGGGGTTCAGCTCCTCACGCAGCACTTTGTAGAACAGCACCAGGCAGTACATGGCAAACTAACCAGGGAGAGAAAATGGAGAAGAGCTTTCAAACCCTTGTGTATTTTGTGAGGAGGTCGCTCTGTGGCATTTCTTCAGTTAAAAATACATGGTATTTAACAGATAGTGACCTAGAGTGGGGACACTCTGCCCCTAAGGATCAGCAGAGATGCACACAGCTCCTGTGACACTCCTGGGGTGACCCAGAGGTGCCCTGAGGACTCACCAGCTGGGACATGTTGTTCAGGATGACCAGGTAGGTCCAGGCGTTGTCGAAGCTGAAGTTCCCTTCGTCGTACACCCCCACCAGCTCACAGATCCTGGGAGGAGTTGGAAGAGTTAATCACCATGCAGTAAAAAAGTTCTGGAAATGCTGCATCCATCAGACTCTTTTGGGACTCCCAACAGGGGCACTGAGGAGCCTGCACGAGGATCAGCTTCCAACAGCACAGGGCAGAGGGAGCTCGTTGGGGATCCTCCGTGGATAAAGGGTTGGAATGCAGGGTTAACAAACCCACTGCTGAAGGAATTCAGTAATTAAACAGCTTTTCAGCCAAGCTGCTTTGGTTGGGAGACATACAGCTAACCAATATTGATATGGAGAGTCAAGATGAATTATTGATGAGCGTACTTACAAAGCAATAATGGTGGTAAAAATATGGAGAGTCAAGATGAATTATTAATGAGGGAGTGTACTTACAAAGCAATAATGGTGGTAAATGGTCTGACAACAGTGTACTGCAGAACACCCAGTTTGCACCTAAATAATAAAACTCTGCAAGAGAAAGACAAAAAAAATCATCAGCAGGAATTTAAAGACAATTCACTTGGGGATGTTTGAAGTTCTCAGGAGTTTTCACTCAACTGAATATTTATTTCAGGGTGATTTCAGCCCCTGCCTCCAGGACTTTGGATGTTACAGAATGTGGTGTGGATATGCACAAAAAAATGAGACTTTTAGGGATACATAACAGGAAAAAAGTCAAATTATTTACTTCTTTTAGCCACAGAAAGCTTCTGGGTGGGCTAAGCAAAGAGAATGCCATTTCCACTGTTTGAAGGTGTTTAAGAGTGACTTCAATTCAGAGTCTAACATATCAAACAGCTTTATCAAAACCCCTTCAGAGAGATGCTTATCAGCTTACCCATGCAGAAACACAGAGCTGAGGGGCACGTGGCCTTTCACCCTGCACCACTGGCAGCCACAGGCTCTACCAGAGATCCCACGCCAGGTTTTTTGGCAAATACTACATCCCAGCAAAGGGAACAAGTGCCAGGTGACCTTTTCCCTTCTCTTTTTAAAGCTTTAGGATGCTGTTTGGTACTCACTCTCCCATGGCCCACGACGGGCAGCAGCACAGAGGGGGCAGATGTCTCTGCTGGTCTTTGGCCTCTATGATTAACACGAGGTTTGGGTAACGGTTGGTTAGGTAATTTGAAAGGAAAACCATAAAATTATAGATGACATAAGCTTCATAGCACTCTCGACAGGTATCCACATAGATTGCAATGTTGGGGTATTTCAGAGCTATCCACTGTAAGGAGAGAGGGACACAAAAGGTTAGAAGCAAGTCCAAAGTAATTCCATTAACGGGCTGGCCAGTGCAGCAACACCTCGTTAGAGAGCAGGCACTAATTAAACAGGCCTGGGAGCTAGCTGAGTGTGATGTTACAGCTAGTAAATAACCTGTAAGAACACAAGTAGAAGTGCAGATTGGATCTCTGCTGCTTCAGATGGAAGCAGTTAAAAGCCCTGTGCAAGAGATGCCTCTGACCACACCCTGAGGAGCTGATGACCCCCACAGAACCTGCTCCTGCTAGGAGGCAGAGAACTGTTCCCTGAAATCCCCATGTTCATGGCCAAGTTTTCAGTCCACCAGCATAAAGTTGGTTTCTTTTGGTGTCTAATGTGTAAATATTTGCTTTGCAAACAGGCCAGAACATAGAGCAGAACATCAGAGCAGTTAAGAAACACTAGAGCTGCCAGACCCTTCTGGAGAGTGTGATGCTGCATCTACCAAGCTGAGAGTACAGCACTGGAACCTCAGAACAGAACTTAGGTCCAGCTCAGAGCAAGGATCTAGGAGGATCAAAGGCCATCTGTGAGTCTGGGAAAGGTTTCAGTATGCCAGAAATGTCTCTGAATGCCTGGCTAGAGTGCAATTAATTAGCAGGTAATGTCCTCCAAAGGAGAATTCTGTACTTGAAATGGAAATATCAACCTAAAGTAGCTGGTACTCCCCACAGGAAACATTGTTTTCTTCCTCCCCCCCAAAAAAAAGACAACATAGGTAAGGGTGATGCTTCAGAAACACTCAATAGGTGGGAGAAAACTCTGGGAAGCTCTTTCATGGGGAAACAGAAGCATGTGCAGTGTCAAAAGCTGATGAGAACAGGTAAACACACAGCCTGTACTCTCCACAGATTTAGTATGTTGCTGAGCTCTGGCCAAAATCCTCTCCACAGGTGACCTCTTCATATGAACTCTATGGTTTGGCCAACAGAGCCTATTGCATACTCAGATGTGGATTGTTTTTGGTGGGATTACCCTTTGCCCCCTAAAGCAAAACAGGAAGAATTTTAGCACTGAGTGTAAGTAG
>NW_008631855.1:0-36043 GCF_000691845.1 Merops nubicus
CCCTTTGGGAATGGAAAGGGGTTAATATGAGCTTCTGTCATTCAGTCTAGTGGCCAGCCCAGCCCTAATCCTTGACAAGGCAGGGCAGCCCTCTTGGAACAGCCAGGCCTCCTTACAGCCACCAGGTCCAACACCTTCCACAGAGCAAAAGAGAGCATCTTGTGGTACCTGTTTCCTTCAGCTGAAGGCACAAGAGAGGCAATTCACTGAATCACCAAGCATTTTTATGAGAAGTCTTACAGTGTCATGCATATCAGGCATAGGCCAAAAGGACATCTAAACCAGCAGCAGATGCCCCATTGCCTAATACATGTGACCTGGTAGCAAGGTTGGCCAGCTACAGTAATTCATGAAACAGCTCAGAAATGCAGCTTAGTTTATTGTTTGTTTCGTTGTGTCCCTCCCCCTTTTATAAAAGGATATAGTACAGTTGCTTATACAGATACCTTCTAGCATGAAGATGCATGGAGGCCAGAGTCCTGGCTAATGGTTTAGAAGAGCAAAAATAATTGATGACTTATATATCCTCATGTCTGTAGTAAACAAAAAATAAAACAATGCCACCAAATACTGTAATTTTTTTGCATGCTACTTTAACAGCTTGTGCTTGTATTCTGTCTCTCTCTGAATAAACTAAGTCATAGCAAATAGAAGCAGAGTTTCTGATCCAATTGACTTCTAAAATACTTCACATGGCTTACAACAAACAAAAATAGAGGTGAGAAAAGCAATTAAAAGAAAGGAGGCATATTTTCTACATATAGAATCTGGATCCTGTATCTATAGATAAATGCCCTCTCTTCTGGTTTAAGAGCATGCATTATCTTGTCAGCAAACTTCTTCCTACTAGAGCAACACTGTCTGTCTGCACCTGCACATGCCTGGTGGGGAATTCTGAAATTGGACACACTCTTGTGAACTATCTTGAGGACAGAATACTAATCCAGGACATCTAGGTAGGTTGTTGGGCGATGTGTCTCCATTTGTTTGTTAGTTACAGGTGAGATGCAGCCAGCATCTGCAGGAAAGCAAGTTCTCAAACCTTTACATTCAGATACTGATCATTGCCATTCATTGGCAACAAACTCCAAACTCTGCTATATTTGTAAACTTAATGAAGGAGGACTTGTGTGTCAGAAAAGATAGATACAGCCTATGGAAAACATGAAAGCAAAAGCAAGGAGGAGAAGGTATAAACTTGTGAAGCATACATGTTAATCATCTTGATGCCTTGTTGTGCCTGTGGCTGCAGAGGAACAGGAAGGGGATACAGGAGGCAGGCACTAGTGTCCGAGAAGAAATCCATCACTGATAGATCTGAGCAATCTGACCCACTGCTGGTGGCAAGACCCTAACGTTGCATGCAGTATTTGGGACTGCATGCCCATCTATGGGTTCAGCATACACTGTGTCTACAACACAGTGCTGTCCAGGATATTTTGGATGGCAACAAGCCCAGAGAGTATTGAAGATACAGCTTCACAGATCTCCATTAGTTATTGACCTTGGCAGACCTACCAGCATGAAACAATTATGCCATAAAGTATTAAGAACCACACATGGATAGCTTCCAGAGTCTGATGCAGTCCAGAAACAGTTGTGTTGCTTGTCCGTGTCTTTCCAGTTCATAATACAGATTCCACACCCCAAAATGGGAAATCTACCACTGACATTCTGGATAGTATCATGGTCTCAAAGATGCTGCAAATATGTCAAAAAAACATCAAATCACAGGAGTGTCAGGTTATTGGTGGAAGACTCCAGTTAGTTGTCTGTACTCTCAAAGTATTAGAAAGCAGCTGAAATATAGTTGTTCACACCAAACACAGGCTTATAGACTCAGAGATAAACATAGTGATGTTTTCTCATGCAATTATGGTTTCACAGTCCCTAGCTCTCTCCAGGATGAAGTTTTCTACTTGTCCTGCAATCTTGATAGCCACAAGCTATTGTAATATGTTGACGTAAGAGGATGACTATTGGCAGTGAAAGGCAGTGAAAAGCAGTGGGTCTCCATGCCTTATTTATGACTTCCACTGTAGGGCTGGGAATCTGGCAAGCAACCCAGGGAAAAGCTAGAAGGGAATTGCCAGTGATTGATGCAAAGGATTATAGATAAGTACAATGCCTGACAACTCCAGGGAGGTTGAGGATGAGCAAGAAAAAGCCTTTCTGAGGCCATCCTAAGAGAAGCCAGCAGTAGGTGCAATTGAGATTCTCCTTTGGAAAGGTCTATCACAGAAGATGTGGCTGAAGAAGAGTAGCAAATAACCTAAGTACATATTAATAAAAAAAACAAACTGCACATCAAGTCTAGAAAACAGACCATATTTGTTTTTCCATATTTGTGATAGGGAAAAACAAAACAACCCAAAAAACCCAAACAAACAAAAAACCAAACCACCATTCCCCCAAACTACATTGTCCTATGTACCAATTTCCACTGTACAGAGACAGTCTCATAAAATAACTAAAGAAAAGTAACAACATAATCAAATACAGTCTCATACAGCACATCTGACAATAATCCTGACAACAGCTACAGGTCAGCAGGCATGGCATCAAGCTTTAGTTTAGAGACATAATCACTAGTTTTCCTAACAGACAACCATATCAACACAATAAATGCCTACTCCAGATTGCAATTTGGTCTTTTACTTATGCTGTTAAGTTACAGAATGGTACCAACAATATCGGGGCCAACAGATGCTGACAGCAGAACAATGTAAAAAATTAACTTTCAAAATCTACCTCAAAATTACTAAAGATTTACAAACACCTACAGATACAGTAATAATAAAAATCTCAGCTTGATTTAGAGTCTCAGAAGCTACTACCATTTCACAAAAGCAGTGCTGTGTCAGCTCTGAGAGAAAAGAATGTAAACTGCAGCCATGTCCAAACGATAGCTTAGAAGGTGTTGAAAATTATGGGCAGGTTCTCAAAAGCACAAGGTAATACTTTGTCCAGTTCCTTGTAACAAGGTAAGAGACTGACTAACCTCTTCTTTTAAAAAGAGATTCCAGATCCGTCATCGTCACAGGTAGAACTGCTGAGTTCAAGGATGCAAATGGAAACTAATAACTATACTGCTATCTCATGCGTCTTAGTAAGACATGAATGTCCAAAACACAATATGAGGCATCTCAGAAATTTGTGTGAACATAAGCCACCTAATTCCAAGCAATGGTTCTGACATTCTTCAAAACAAACAAAACAAACACCCACAGGGAAACATGGGAACACAGTACTGACATCTGACTGTTTGTCAGTTTTTCTGGGGAAAGATGCTTTATTTAATTTTATCATAAAGAGGTTTTTCCAAGGATCAAATTTTATATAACAGTTATCTGTTGGACAAGACAGTTAAAAACATTTTGTTTAATTCTTTAGATCTTAGACAGATTTACACTGTCCAGTACACAGCAATTCATTGTTTTGATGACCAGAAAAGAAAATTACAAAAGTAAAAAGTGCTGCACATTCAAGCAAACTCAAATGTAAGTAAATCTGCTATATATCATTGGGATAGTTAGAACTATAACCTGCCTGGCTATTTGATGCTATTCATTACAGCATACAACACTGCAGTATGGATAGACTAGGCAGAAAGGAGCTTGATAAATCCAATAGCATAAAATATTTGTAAGAAGGCAGGAGAAGGTCACATCTTGCAGAGACCTGCAAATATGCAAAGCAGTAACTTTGGATCCATAAAAGTCAGGAAATGTTTACATTGCACATTGCAGGTTTAGTCTTTGCCAGCTGCCATCTTTAGGAAATCAGTTCTGCAAACCTGACTCAGTCACTGAATAAGCAGTTCTGGAAAACAGCACAAGAAATTCTGAACACTGTAGATTAATTGCTGGTTAAATACACACTGCTAACAAACCAGCCTGAATACCTACAGTGAAAAGCACTTTACTAAGTTTGAGGCAATCTGTAAACTCTTTCTCCGATCGGTGGTTTTGACCAGCTTTGCTCATTGCCTTTCCACCATCCTCTAGATGTTATTTGTCACCATCTTTTCCTCGTCCTCACTCTTCAGTGGAAATTAGCTTTCCAAAAGAAAATCATTCTCAAATACTACACTGATGGTCTACAGCAGAATGAATTATATTATTTGATAACCTGGTTCCTTCCTGATCATTAATTAATAAAATCCGAAAGGGACAATTTATTTAAAATTTCTCTCCTTTTATACTTTTTAACTGGATAATTTACAAGTAAGTGAACATGCTATTTGACAGCCAAAATTCAAGATGCATTTTACTAGTTGTCAGGAAAAATAATAGGCCACTGGTTTTACTCTGTTTGCATGCTGGCAACACATAGAATACATATGCAAACTCAAAATGTGATTTTTGGAAGAGCTCTTTGTGAAAATATAAACTCTATTTACTGTGAACATTTATCCTTTTAAAATTAATGTATTCATGAAAGCCAAACACTGAAAACACATGACTAAAACCAAGTTCCCCTTAATGCTTAAGTGATTTTTTTTCCCCTCAGCACCAGTTGATGTGCCCCAATCTAACTTATTTCACTATTTTAGAAATTTAAAAAAAAAAAAAATTAAAAATCTGTTTTGTACTAAAAATGCATTATCATAAAATCATAAATCTGAAAGGCAACCCAGAAGACAATCTAATCCAGTGTTTGGACTAACAATGGTTCTATTAAGTTCATGCAATTCTTGATAGATATTTGCTTAACCTGTTCTTAAAGATCTCACTCATTTCAGGGCATCAGATCAAGTAGTGAGGGCTTTTTGTTAGTTTTAGTTTGAGGTTTTATAGTTTTATTTTTTTAAATAAAATGTTACAAAGTTCTTTTAATGCCTGTTCTAAGACATCTTTGCTGCAATAAAATCTCATCTTCCATTCCATCCAGCATCCAGGTTGTTCTTGCTCCCTCTGCAGCAGTTATTTACATAGATGAACACTGGTGTGCCCTCATGTACCCTTCTCAAAACCAGCTAACCTTCTTGAGGCTCCCTGAAGACTCTGATAGATCTCTGCTCATTTTCACTGCTGTCTTTAGTTGGTCAGCCTTGAAGTAGAGTATCTAAACATGGATGCAATGAATCAGCTAAAACTTCTATAATACATCATTTTCTTTCCATGTTACACTCCTATTTAGATATCCCAGGACAACATTTTTCACAGCAATATGATATTTCTCATTCAGAGTCAGTGCAATACCCAGTAAGACTCCCCAGACTCTCCCACAAGTTGTTCTCTGCTCTGTGTGCATCTGTGCATTAAACAGATTTTTATAAACATGTATTTACAGAGGTGGCTAAATTTAACTTAAGACCCTGGGATAAAAAATGAAGCACCAAAAAAAAAAAATTTTAAGATAAAAGCTGTAGTAGTCTTTCATTTTTCATTTGCTCTTGTTCAATTCCTTCCTCATTGTTTTATAAGGAAATCTTTTAAAGCAAGGTTCCCCTGAAGAAACATACTGCTAGATGGCTCATTCCAAATTATTGTTCTTTTTTAAAAAGAGCATAGGAAAATTAAGGTAAAGCTGTGCAGGGGGAAAAAAATAAATCACAGAAAACATGCCTTAAGGCAAAAAAAAAAAAAAACCTTGAAAAATTTATCTCTGGATTCTGCATTGGGGCTGGGGGGAAAGTAAACACAGATAGTTTACATATGAGATATGAAGCAAAGATATAAATAATTCCAACACCCTTCCACTGAAAGAAAAGTACTTCTGAGAAGTGTTTAATTTGGCATTTGCACTCTTGTACAGAGCTAAGACTGTTCAAAGGTCTGATGCACTCCAGAGATGGCTTACATCGGATGAAAATAGCAACCGAGGAAATGTGTCACATCTCATCAGGGTCTTGGTACAAACATACTCTAAAGTTGTAACAAGCATATTCTTTTTTTTAAATTTAAAAAAGAACCAAACAAAAAACCCCACCAAAACCAAACTGCAACACAAAACTTCACTCAGAAGTAGAGACCCACAGGGGAATCATTAGGGAACACCACAGAACATAAGAAGCTAGCTAAAGATGCTCTCTTCTGAATGACCAACTTAGCAAAGAAAAGTGCAACACCACTATTTCAAGCAAATAGGACCTATGTTTTCCAAGACAACTACTTTATAGGTTTCTTTTTATGTGTGCTGAAACAGTGTAAGGCTATAGACACAAACCTAATGCTCCAAAATGCATATTTTCTGAAAGACTAATACTCTTCTTCCAGTGGTCCTTGACCTATGATAATCTAATTATTCTAAGTTGTATTTGTACTGCAGACCAATACTATCTGGACTTTTGTATTGAAGAGGACAACATTTCAATACTTTCTGAAAAAAAAATGCACTGCTTAGTGTAATCAGCATGTTGCTTCTGATGTAGTATTTCTTGGTTTCAAGACCACCAATGCCTCAGCTAGTGGAAGTAATAGAGATGTACATACAGAACACTTGTTTTTCTTCACTGCCATCCATGACTTACTGTTTTGAAAGCAGATTGATCAATGACAACAAGTAGGTGAGTGAGGGTAGAATACAGATGGTGCTGAAGATGCATTCTAAACTGATGAAGACAGTAGGGACCCCAAAATCTCCATTTACCTCCAAGCACTGAAGAACAGCAAAACCACTTGGCAAAAGAAGGCATTTTCTACCCTTACTTCTCTTTTTTGTAATGTTCACCACCCACAGTTCAAACAATTCTGGCAGTTTAAAAGGTGAAGAAAAAAAATTGGAGGATTATACTACAGTGCTAGAACGTTCCAGTTAGATAGATTCCAGAATTAAGATGATGTATAAATGATACTACAAACATAGCTTTGATATAAGATATAATGCATCCCTGAAAAAAAAAAAAAAATCAGGTCTGTTGAACTAATTTAAGTTTTTAAAACAAAGTTTACTAAAGTACACTCTCCATGCATGATGTGGCAAGCAAAGACATTTCCCACATACACACAGAGACAGAATAACTGAATATCTGAATATCTGAATTATCTTTTGCTAACTGTCAGATAGATATTCTGGTCATTACCAGGAAAAAGCACAGAAGACATATTTACTTCAAAGCTCAAAGAACTCATATATTACGTGGGTAATTCCAACTAGGTTTTCTTTTCCTTCTGGTCACCAACACTCATGGAATAGTGAGACATAGAATTTAAGCAAGCATCAGATGTCTTTGAAGGGACCTGAGACTGTTCCCACCAGGTAATGTCACTGGACCCAAAGTTTGCCTGCAAATGCTCAGAACTACCTCAGTGTTGTTAACCTGAGTATCTCATCACCTTCTTCCTAGGAACTGTAGGTGTATTTAAATGAGGCATTTTTGCTTCCCAACTCTCCCGAGCTGTAAGCCTGCTATACTCACACCACATTGACCAGACACACAAGGAATCAGATCTTGACAAGGAACAACATATCCTCCTCTTTTTCTTAAGTGAGATTGTGAAAAATGGGGTGTACTATAGTATATGCACAACAGTCGCTGAAGAACGCACTATGAATACAGAAAACTCTAACCAAGTTTCTTTTATGACCTATGAGACAGGTCTTCAGCATCCTCTGTTCATGTCCTTCTACAAGGCTAACCAGCAGTCACAGGAGACAGATCATGGCTTTTTTTCTGAATATTAACACTGAAAAATTAAATTGTGGTGGTCCATTTGACATAAGTTGAAGATTTCAGGTTGAAAGAAGCCTTCTTCCTTATATTTTAAGGGATGTGAGATAAGAATTAATAATTTGTCTATCAAGATGAGCAAGCCCACTAACTTCCATGACAACTGTTTTCCAACAGACATTGAAACAGAGCAATCTCCCAGCCATAGGTAGTAGCTAATGCTTACTTCAGAGATTTGGCAGTGTCTGTGCATACTGAATCATGCCCAACTTAGAACAAAGCAAGATATATAAAGACAGTTACTGAGCAAGCTCCTTTCTTTCTCTAACCTAGAGCCAAGGAAGGATGGATATAATAAAAAGTATAACAGCTGATATCCAAGGCTTTTGGAGGTGTAAATATGTAGGTTGAGTTCAAACATTTGGAACATGCTACTGCCATGGTAGAGAAAAGGAAGAGTCACCAGGAAGACCTTGGTAACAATTATCACAATAGTCAACAACTTGGCAAATGGGGGCCTTTCCTGCCAACTTTCAAGAAGCAGCCCTCCCAGTGCAGCTACTACCCACATGTAATAGCATAGATCATCTCAACTGGTTCCTGCAGGATGTTTAGCAAACTCATATTCAGCACAGAGTGCAAGCAGATCCTTCATCACAGCTTCAAGAAGTGAAGCTAGTCCCATTTGCCGTTTTCTGGTTGTACCAACATAACTGTACAAAGTTCATACAAACCTCTGAGGTGATGGTTTAGTCAAGGCAAATACGCAAATACTTTGTTCTCATTTCTGTTCTACTGCCTTTACTCACTATTCTGAATGAATCCTTATGACAAGCACAGTAAGCCATTCTGAGACAACATTTAAAAGGAATAGAATAACTAAATTGGAGGACTCATTTTTAGGTATGTCAAGTTTGGCATAAAAAAATAACACTCGTCTGAGACAGCTTCAGACAACTACATCCTGGCTGATCTAGTCGTCTAGACTTCCTTCAGTCAAGTGAAAGAAACAGACAGTTTAGGATGGGAATCCAGATATGCAAATGTAAACACACTCTTGTGTTCATTGACCACACAGAAAATACAAAGTAGAATTCTAAATTCAGGCAAGACGCACCTCCCAGCTATCCCTTGCACATGTTTGGGTTTTATTCCCCCTCCTCCCAGTTTATACACTTTCAGTTGAAATGGTCAACTGTGCAGCACTTCTAAAAAGGCATTAGAGCATTTCAGCCTGGAAATTAGCCCAAAATTAAGCACTTAGATGTATGTGATCTACTGCGGTTTGTGAAAAGTCTTGGCTTAGCTTTAGAGCAGATATAAACTGGACCCTTCCTAATTCAGTAACACACTTTTTCCTCTTGAAGTTTAGGCTGTTGAGGTGGAAGAGTTATTTCACCTATTTTCTATTCTGCTGTAGTTGGCTTGGTGTTCTCTTGTAGTTAGCTTGATCCAACACTTCTTTACAACTGCAAGGGGTCAGAAGGAACTCAATCTTATTGTAGTCAATTGTACAATACAATTAAGTGTATTACCGAATAAGTAATTATTACAATTAATTGTAATACAATTGTACAATCATATTATTGTCTTATTGTACATCCAATTAACATCACAGAACACACACAAAAGACTCAATCTAGAAAAACAAAGTAGCTTGCACCATCTAAATTTTTTAAATAAAGGTTTATTTCTTTAAAGTTTCCTTACAGATCATGCTTAGTTCCAGGAAACACTTTTCTTATAGCTTCTTTTGAAGTTTGAATTTGTTCAGCATTGAATCCCAGGAAGGCTAATTTGCCTGAACTTACTTCTTCAGATGGCCAGTTTGATGACCTCTCATTTGTTTTTGTTGTTTGTGGTTCCTTTTTTTTTTTCCCCTCCATTCAGATCTTGCAATCATTTATATGAAATTTATAGGAATGAATTTAGAATGTACACTTTTGGTACTTCCATAATTCCTAAAGATTCCACTAAATTATGCAAAGAACTACGTTGAGACTCCAGATAATCTCTCCTTTTCATAACCAACTTCTGAATTTTGTTCTGTCTGTCTTTAGAGGATTTGCGGAGAGTTGGTACTTGTTGCCAACAGAAACTTCCTTTTTCAAACCTATGATGTTGTCCATTTCTCAAAATTCCTTGTAAATTTTCATTAGATAAATTAATAGGCATGAATATCATCTAATATTGATATTCGCCACCTTACTTAAAACAGTATCTACAGAATATAAAAAAACCATAAACTACTACATTCTATAATAAACCTACTGAATTGTATGTTGTCTGTATTATACACATAAAGATTTAGATAATGAAAGAGCCTATGGATATGTTCATTTCTGCCCTTCAGGAAATGGGATAAGGAATCAGCCATACTGCTGCTAGCTGCAAAGACAAACATACAGTACTATAAATCAACAGAAGAGAAATACTTCCTCTCATTTGATCTTGCCATTTTGTCTTCCTTCACAGTGCAAGAGTGCAGTGAAACATTTTTAAATAATTTCAAAGAAGTCTCACAAGCACCAGCATCATCTATGTTCCACAAACGATGCAAAAAACACCATGTACTCCACAAAATTGCTTATGGAGCAGAACACATTCTTTCCATGACATTCACCTTAAACATCCCTTTTTTCTGAAGGTACTAGTTGTGCAAACTAAAAACCTGCAAAAACATTCTCAACCCAGACAAGTGTTGACTTCCCCACTCCTTAAAAGGAAAAAGAAAAAAAAAAAAGCCATTGAGAAAGTCTGGTGAACACTGAGCCCAGGACCTGAGCCTGAGAAAGGTCAAGTCTATTCTAAAGGCAGAGCCAGTGAGGTTCCAACACAGTTACAAAAATCCACATCCTCTACTCTCCCACCCTTAATATAAACCTTGAATTATTTAGATAAACGTTTTGGGACAAAAGTTAATGAGTCTTTAGGTCAAAAACCAATAGTAATCAGCATTATCAAATTAAACAGTTATTTTTTTGTTGTGCTCCCCATTTTTTCCCCTAGGAAAAAAAAAAAGTTAACCCAAGTTAAAAAAAAAAAAAAACAACAGATAATATTTTTCCTAAGTATGTTATAGACACACCATACAGTCTCTGTATTATCACGTACCTATTTATAGAGATACTATCTTTCTATTTAAGTTTTCCAAACTATAATCAAGATGTTAGTTTGTTCTATATTTAGGAAAGACACAATCTTTCCTGCCTCAAAAAAGAGGCAAATAAAATTAAAAGATAGCATTTGTGATGGGAGAGAGGTAAGTGATAAAAAACAAATAAAAAAATCACTGAAAGTAAATTCTATACTTATGTTTTTACACCTAAAATTAAGGTGCAAAACAATAGCTATAATAGTTCAGGTTTCAGTGCAGTAAGTATATTAATGATCATCAATCATAACTTAAAGACATATCCTTCACTGAATTTCTGTAATTGCTCACATCTCCTAAGATAATTTGTTAAATGCCTGTATCACAAACAAAACTGTATTTTTAGTTGCATCTCACCATTCTAAAGCATTAAATTGCGTATTATAGGGAATAGGAGGGCATAAGTTTTATTAAAGCAACCAGGAAGTTCTTGCTCAGATCACAGTGACAAAAAAAAAATGTCGGTTGGTGGTTTTGTGGATTTTTTTGGTTTGGTTCGGTTTGGTTTTTTTTTTCCTCTCGGTTTGGTTTGGTGTTTTTTTTCTCTCTTGCCCCCCCCAAAAAAAAACTTTCTATAGAGCTACAAGGATAATAATCTTAAAATAAATCCAGTCAGATGTTACTATGTTAAGTACAACTTTATGAATTTATAACACAGACTGTATTAGGCAAGCTGTCTACTAGCACAGGACACTGGGTCATACTGATAACAGAGTTTAACTGCTCACATCTCAAACCATTTCTTGAGATGAAAACTCAGACTTCTGCTTAGGCCTCTCTAGAAGGCAGAAGAGGCAGTACTACTGCTACAGGACTGGCTTCAAAGTCTGCAATTACAAAATCCTGACTTCAGTACTCTTAAAACTTCCTCTAACTATCCATTTTGAGTCATGTTTTCCAGGTATGCTTTTTTTTTTTTTTTTTTTTTTTTTAAAGTGCTGTCACAGTTTCCAGTAATAAGATCAGGTGAGGAAAAACAAATCAACTAAAAACACCAACTGAAAACATTTTACTGGGGGCTGTAAACTTGTCATGTTATCAAACAGGGATCTGAAGACTAGCAGGAAACAGCAAAGATCTCTACTTCAAAAAGTAGAGTTTCCGTAGATCTCATGAAAATCCCTACAGGTCTGAAAAAAAATTCAGTTCTCTACCTCCCCCCAAAACCTTACATCTCTTCATCGCAGATGTGTTGAGATCTCCAACAACTCACAGCAGTACACATGCTCAAGCTTCTCAGCTCCTCGTTTGGAGCACAGGCTAATTCCACACAGCGATAAATATACTGCAGCCAAAGCCTGAGCTGTATTTGTACTGCAGTTGGCTTTCTCTCATTTGGTAGGAGAAAAGAAAATGAGCATCAAGAATGCTTCCACTATCTTCTCAGCACTACTGCTACTGCTGCTCCAGTATCATGAAGCAACAAGAGGAAATTTAAGACTCTTAGAGGAAAGAGAGCAAGAGGGCAGCAATTAAGCATTAAGTGAAAAGACAAGATAATACCCCTTCTGGTTTCAGAAGCCATGGAGCTGGCCCAAGAGATTAAATGAGAAAAATACCATGCTTGTGTTGGTCCTTCTCCGGCTTCTTGATCATCATCTCCTGCTTCAAGCCAGATGTCCAATCTGACCCTGCAGAGCTGTTTTCATGATTGTGTATTTAGGAAGTCTTTTTAATTCATAAAAGATACCTTTATACCCAGCCCTGGAGAAGACACTTCCCCATTCTTCTTCCTCTTGTCACTGTTCTGTTAATTAAAGCTATTACTTTCCAAATCAACAGTTATGTTCAGGCATGCATCAACACTGTCATATTGTTGTATAAACGACACCAGGCATTATGACTGTGCATTAAAAAATATATTTGCTGCTTTTATTGAAGGCAGAACTACTGCTCTTCTCCTTATGTGCCAGGAAAAGATGCATAAATGGTGGTCATGAAGTATATGTTAAAAAATGGTATGAAAGATTCATGTATTTTGTAAAAAGCTAATGAGACTAATTCTGATTTCACATTAACTACTGTAAATTAGGAGAAACTCTAACCATGTTACCTCAGTGCCAAAAATTACATGGAATCAGCATCCAACCCTAAAAGTCTCTAACTCTTCTAGATAGAAAAGTTCAGGAAAACTCAAACTGCTGGAAATGCACAACAGATTTAGTTATGTATTTTAACAGCAAGCTTTAGGATTAGAAGCACAGAAGTATCAAACATTAAAATGCTTGTTTTGCCTCCTTTGCATTTTCTGATCAACTCTCATCCATGAATGTAAAGTCTCACAGAGGCACTGTAATTAGCTTGCTTCCTTCCTTTCTGGAACCATGCTGATTTTTTTAAAGGGAAGTATAAAACATTCTTCCACTTACAATCGAATGTAAATTGTATACTTTATTAATTATATCAGTAGCACTTGATATTTATTTTAATTAATCTTTAAGTCAGACAAACACTGGGGAGTAACAGCAGGACATTAGAAGGAAAAAAAGTTTTGGTTTTCTTGCTTGAGAGCATTTTTAATGAAAAAGTAGATAACGCAATTTTTTTTTTTTTTAAAAAGTACAATAAATAAAGTTTGATGAAATTAAACCACATACAATGGATGCTTCCAAACAAAAGAGAAAGCTGCTGAATGCAAAACCTGTGTAGCAAGCCAAGAAATAAAAGTTGGGAGCCCCACTTCTTCTCAGCTTTCCCTGCAGAGTTGTGAAGGGCACATTGGGAATGGCAGTCTCTGCTGGGACAGGATTAGGAGACTTGATTAGACTCCTGCTTCCTCAGGCTGTGACTGGTGGTAAAAACAAAAAAAAAAACAACTCTCCAGGCCACCCAGCAAAGTTCCCGGGTTATGGATCCTGACCCAGGCAAAGTACCTTCTTCCCCTTGTCTCCTCTATAATCAAGGGATAAGCCACACACATATGCCAGTGACTTTGTTTCTGGAGCTAATCTCCAGTTGACAGAACTCAGGCCTGTATGCAGAGCTCCGACTAAAACACCTCCTTGGCACAAGGGAATTTATGCTAAAGACTGGTCAGCAATCCTTTCTGTACCCTGGAGCTGACTGGTGTCAAGAGCAGAGGACAGCAGTCTAGGCAAAGGGACCTACAACCTCCTCTCTCCATCTCATGTCACACATTGCTGCAGCAAGTCACAGCTCTGAGATAATCTTTGTCTACCTCAGAACTTGTAGTTGGAACTACAGACTAATTATTGCTTACTAAAATGCAATAGGTTTTCCATGAACACAGGCCAGTATTAATTGCTTTATCCATCTTCATTTGTCCTCTACAGATAGCAGATGTATATCAATATAAAGGTCATTTTTCTGGGAAAGTACAGGCACTCTTTACTTAAAGAAATGTGAATCAGATTAAAATAGTAGACAGACTTGTCTAAAAATAGTGTGGGTTTCAGTCATTTCAGTTTGGGTGGGGTTTTTTTGTTTGTGGGGTTTTTTTTCTTTTTTTTTTTTTTTTTTTAAAGATAACAATAAATCTGTTTAAAATCTGTTTAAATCACTTAGTGTTGTGTTTCATTTTCCTTTGTCAAATTCAGGCTGGAATAGGAGAAAGAAAAGAGAAAAAACAAATTTGGTATGACTTTTGTGCCAGGAACATTCAGGAGCACACCTGGTGTTTAGGATGGATAGGATCAGCTTTGTGCTTCCCTGGGACACTAACTCTCAGGAACAGTGCACCATGCTCAGCACATCTGTTCCCCACCTGCCACCCCCATTTCCTTGCCTGTGCCTATGCACTGTCTTGTTCAGATCTGGAAGCAAGACAGACACAGAGTCTTTAACCAACTTTACTTAGAGTTGCACAGAGGACAACTACTATATGGAAGACATTTCTTCTATTGTATACTGCCATCAAACCTTAAGAAATACCTCAAGATAACCAGGAAACAAGCAAACAAAAAAACAAACAAACAAAAAAAAAAAGAAACAAAAAGTCACAACTCATACCACTTGCAGTCTCAAACTGTGCTTTCACTTAAGAACAAAAAATTATCTCATGCCAGTTTTAACAGACTCAAAAATAAACTCAGTTAACAAGATAGTTTGAAATTTGTGCATGTGAAGTAAACAACACATTCCTCTGTAATATTCACAACATATCTGAAAGAAGAAAATTCCTCATGCTATTTGCTCTACCACCTAAAATAGAAGAAAATTGTCTTCTCTCTGAACAGAGACAAGCTCAGATGGCTGATATTCCAAATATCTTTTCAAAAGTTACTGATGACAACATGACACAGACCTGTAAGTTTCGTCACAGCTGAGCCCCGTCTCCCTCTACGTATCACAGAGCTGCCCCATGATGAGCAGTAGCAGTTCCTCCAGACATTTCACAGTTGTCCCCCATTAGAGAGAAGCTCAACAATATGTAGTTTACATATACTCAAACTGTATTGTAACTTACAGGTGGCAACTCCATGGCACACAGTGATTAGGCAGCTAGTAAGAGTCCCCTGCTTCCTGACCCTCGTCCTAAAAGCAAGCATTTAGTTTTCAGGCAGGAACTATTTCAACATTTTACACAACTTCCAATAATAAATATATCCACCACTCTCTCCAAAAGCACTTTTCCAAATGAACTTATAGTGTTAGATTTTCCCTTTTTTTTTTTTTTTAACGACATGGAAGTATTTAAAGTAATTGGAGACACATGCTTAAACTTCATACAGACTGCTCAGCAAATCCCAACTCTTTTTAATCAGCACGTGGAGAAACAGTGGAGAAAGAAGCTGCTTTGCACAAGCGGGTGGTATAAATGCTACTTTCAAGGTCACAGTCCAGATAAGAAGCTACAGAGTACAAACAACAACTTCCCTTTTCCTAATTGTTTTCTGAATGTCTGGTCACTCTGAGTTCATGTCATCATTTCCCTTTTTTACATGCCTTGCTGCTTTGCACATTTCAGTGAATCTTCACACACAATATCAAATACAGACAATATAATGGGAATTAAAGCTCTTTGAAAGCCTTTGACCTGAATTCAATTAGCAGTATCAAGAATCCAGTAGTTAGCAGCAAGTCCAAAACACATAATAGGATTACTGGAGAGTTTACTGATGAATAAAGTCCTATCCAAATACCTTCTTTTTCTTGCTTTCTCCTCCTCTAGAGTCAATTAGCACAATGGAAGCATTTTGCCTCTGAATTCTGATTTATTTCAGTATATAAAGTGGCATACAGGTTGGTGTGGAAGAGGTGTCAATGGGATGTCCATTACCTCCACCTCCCCCATCATATAGCAGCACTATTTGCACTGAAACTATATGCAGCTGCAAGAGCAGACACTAACAAACACTACCAAAGGCACACACACTTGAGAGTGATCATATATATCTGTACTCCTCAGCATCTATAGCCCCCAGTGCAGATGGGTCCCATCATCACCACACAACATTTGGCCTGGGTCTCCCATGGGACTTGCTTTAAACTAACAAGAGTGCTGTCACAGCTTTCCACTGCCTGATGCCAAGAGCAAGTGTGCTTCAAGCTCTGAAGAGATGGAGATATTTCAGAATCCAGGGTCTTCAGAGATAGCCTTAGGGGATTTTATAAAACAGTTTTAGCCAAACCTAGTACAGCCTAATCCAGAGACTGCACCTTAAAGTCTCCTCAGCACTATACCTTCAGTTAGCCTTGGAAAGACTTACTTCACTCCAAAGAAAGCTCAAGAGCATGATGACAAGTATCATGAACAGTCAAGGAATTTTCTTCCAGTGTCTACAGCTTAAAATATACAAAGTTAATCTTTATTAACAGAATTTATAATATTTGTCTTTGCTGCCACTTGCAACTCAGGATACATTCTCTAATCAGAAACATGGGAGAGGAAATCAAACTCAATACTACACAGAAGAGTTCCTTCCAAGCATAAAACTGACTCCTAAACTTACAAGCAATCTTTTCCAGACACAAAATTCCAGAGCAGTGGAGCCAGTCACCAAACTGGAGTCATTCCCAGGAGAAGTGCAGAGTACAGCCTGAGAAAAGCAAGTTTTAAATAACTGCTCCAGGAATTAGCTGGAACAAACTGAACTGCATCTAGAACAGGCCTGATCTGAGCTAGAAGCAAGCCCCGGTCATCAAAAAATCCAGCCAGGCCTGTATCTACCACACATGCAAAACACCATTATTTTGTTAGTTAAGTCAATTTTTGCACCTCCTTTGCACTGCCCCTGGCTGTGGCAAAATGGTTTCAGGTCTCTTTACTGCCTATGCAATGTTAAGAAATGGGTTATGTAGACACGATGTTGCCAGAGAATGTTTTTACTATATCTACGATCTTCCTGGGGGGCCAGGCAGCTGCAGTATATAAGCCTGGTTTTCCTATATACCAGTCTTTTTCTGGTAGAAATCTTCTCTTAACTTTGATGCATTGAAGGAAAATTGAGCTCTTTGGCTGGAAAAAAATTTGTAAAGCTCTGCAATATTAGCACATTAGAATGGGCAAAAGACTTTGATGTAATTATTACCAGTAGGTGGTATGCATTAACCACTATTTTCAAACCAGCAGGTTATTCAGCAGCTTTAGAAACAATAAAACTCTCAAGACTTGAGGGGAAAAAAAGAAGTTTTTTTAAAAAATCATTAACAAATCTTACGCATTCATGATAAATTGCAATTATAAGCAGGCATTCATGCTGGGAATAATTAGCAACATACCTCAGCATTGTTGAATGTCAATGAAGTCAAGAATACTCTTCATGAAAGAACAATACAGAAGAGGTGGCCAAATTGTATTAAAAGGAGACATGAGCAGTTTTGTTAATTGCAGAAAAAATGCCAGCTATAAATAGGATGTGCTCACAGTTTGTAAGATTTCTTTAAAACCAGAAATCACACAGAACTGAAGTGCAACAACTTTTTTCTAAAGATTTTAAAAGGATATGGTGCTTGCTGGCTATTTAAAAAAAAAAAACAAACAAACAACTTTCTCAATAACAAGATGTTGGCACCCTGAGACTATAAAGTGTACATCTAAGAAATACTAACACAAAGTAGATATCCAGTATATGAGAAATACTAACATGATACAAAATGTACATCACAATGCTGTATGGGCAGATAAAATGGTAACTTGCTCAGTTCCTGTTCAGTACAGCAACTAAAAAAAATCCAAATCACAAACACTGGTAGTTTGGGCTGTTGTTCCCCTACCTGTAGTAACACCAGACTCAGGTTTATTTCTTAAGTACATTCTAGTAAATCAAATAATTTCTTACCAATGTTGTTTGTGACAGTGTCTCAACAGTGGTTTAGGTTGGTGCCTTCCCCACCCCCCAACAATATACTGTTTGCTTTATTCAGTGAAAGTGGCAGAACACTTATTCTTTAAATAAGATTTCAAGAAGCTGAAGCAACAAACAACCATTGAAAATATGTAAAATCCAAACCTGTAGCAACTTTAAAGCCCTTACGATTCAACTAAAATTGCCTCAGTCTAACTGGGAGCCTGAGGAAGAACCAGAGATTTGAATTCAGACCTCTTAACATCTAAGATTCTGCTGCTCTAACCTGCCTTACAAATCTAAACTGAACAAGAAAAACTAGAATTCCTATCAACAGGCAAACTCCTATGTGAAGATAGAAATTTTGTTTAACAAAGTAGGAATGGCAAAAGTTTCAGTACATTTTTCATTGGAGAGAGGCAGGATGACTGGCTAGTATCACAAGATGAAGTACTTCCCAGTCCATTAGTAACTAAGGAGTAGGTTAAACAGTATCCACAAGAAATAAACACTCTTGAAATTAGTATACTTAGATAACTCACAGTAAATGTTTTAAATATATTTGCAGATTATTTCTCTGGCCTACCTGCATCCCAATCTAATACAGTTTATACTCTAAATATATTTGGCATGACTGGAGGGAACCTAAAATTCTACCTATATTCCAAAGGGGTAGCCTGGATGCAAGCATAAAACCTGCACTAAAAAAATCTACCTTGCCTCACTGAATTTCAATCCTTGACAAAGTAATGAGAAGAGGTCAATAAATAAAGGCTTAAATAATCGGTACTACCTAGATTCCTGTCTAGAATCCTAGGGGAGGGGAGTATTTTGCTTTTATTATTGTTTATACAACTAGATTTCAAATGAATATTCATTACTTTCAAATCACATTTGCATTTGTACCCCCGATATTCTGACCAGCACTCTTAAGAAGAATAATGTTTTCAATTAAAATACAAATAATATTTTAAAAAAAGATATTTTATGAGAGATTTAAAGACTTCTTAAAAGAACTTTGAAGTAATGGAAAATTGTGTTCAGTACCACAAATTAAAGGAAAAAAAAAACCAAAAAAACCCCAACTGTTTTAGCAAAAGGCTTAAGTATTTTAAATCTTTTTTGATCATCCAAGGGCTCGTCATCATCACTCTACAACATGCCATGTAAATACTTACACAGAGAGAAGTTACTAGGTACTAAGCTGACCTTTCACAGAGGATTGTTTACATCAGCAGGCAGCACAGTCCCACTCAGAAAGGGTCGGTAGGGTGCCAAGGGCTGGCTGCCCATCCCTTAGGGGCTTGCAGGGGGAAGGCAGGAAGGGACGAGCTGTTTTGGAGCACCACAGCCACTTTCCCAGCCCCCAGATGCCTCTCTGCAGCTGGAATGCATCAGCTGTGCTCCTGCTCCCAAAATTCATTTGCTGCTGAGGCTCACGCCCAAGGACTCTGCTCACTGCCCAGGACGGGACACAAAGGGTAGTAGGCAGAGAAGATAAAAAAGGATCAGCAAACTTGTGTCAAAACACACTCCCCATCTCATCTGACATGCTAATGCAGATGGACCCAAAAGCCTCATAAGAATCAACCACTGGAAGCTGAAATCAGTCACTTTCAGACTGAAGTAAACGCATAATAATTATTATTCGTTTTAAGCTGGAAAGGAGATTTATTTACTTGAAACAGCTAACCACAAAAGAAGTCAAGATCTCCATTTCTGGCCATCTCAAAACCTTGGCAGAAAGCTTTTCTGGAAGATATTAATAGCCTGCTTTGACTAAAGCTAAAATTACCAAAAGTCATGGGACCTAATGGGACAAGTAAACAGTGTCAAATTGAGGGGACTATAGCATGATTTATAAACTATATATGGATTAGACTATACAAACCAAAGGACGCCTTCTGGTTTTACATGCCCTGAAGTTATGAAAGCCCTCCTACAACTGATACTAAACAACTGCAGATCCAATTGATTTCAACAGAAGTGGCGGCCTTTCAACACCACAGAGAACAAGATGAAAAATACCACTAACTTTGGGCAAATTGTAAAGAGTTTTATAGAAAGATAATTAGATGCTTCCTACTGATTTATAAAGTATTAGATATAGAAAATAAACTGTGCAAACCACTGTAAAAGCAAAATATCTGATATTTACAATACTATAAAGTAATACATTTGGACATGTTTTTAATTACTAAAAATTGGAAAGCTTAAATAATGCATATTAACATGTTCCTTTAAAACAAAAGAGATATTTAACTGTTACTGTTCCAACAGCCATTTGATAAATCGAGATTACCCATTGAAAAATGCGCTATCAGCAAGTACTCATCAGAGCCATAATATATGATATTAAAATATTTATATTGATTCATGTTGTATAAAATATTTTGGTAGGAATTGCTTTAAAATATTACACACAAAGGAGATGCACACAGAGAGGGCAAAGAATGTTCCTCTCAAGATAGGAAAATTCAGTTTTTACCTGCTTATTTAGGCACCTGTACAAAACGGGGTTAGTTTTTCAGAGGTAATCTTTGACAACCTAAAAAGCAGCCCTGCAGAACTGCACATTCCTGACATTTTGGGGAGACATACAAATAGTTGAAAGTATGTGAATTTTGCAAACCTGGTTTCTTATCCCCCACATAACTCCATACAGTTATTTCCATACACTTCTTTTCAGATTCTCACATATGAACTCACTGGAGTTCTAAGACAAGTCAGGTGTAGACTAAAAATTCAGGAAACTCATTTATTTTACGTTTAGGAAGAGCCTATTACTGTTACACTGCACAAATCAGAAATAGATAAACACCACTTATCTGCATTCCTGTCTAACATCAGCAACACCACAATCACACATTCAAGCTCTCTACACAGGCATTATGAAAAAAAGAGTGATAATATTCATGGAAAAGTAAAATAGCACTGACTTCTTAGTTTTAATTCTCTCCCTTGAAGAAAACTTGAGGATATCTGTATTCACTCTTAAACTGTGATGATACTTCAGCTTTACCAATGTGGTGCTCATGCTCATAAACAGTTTCAGCAGGAAGCTCATTAGACCACATTGTCCTCATTGTACCCATTAATATGAGCTTCTTGGCAAACAGTTAGATTAATAGCACATTGAATCATATAAGGCTATGAGTCATTATGAACTGCCAAAACAAGGCCTTTTGCAGGACAACTTAATGCAGAGCATCCTTTGATCATGTAAAACAGCTTCTTATGACTTATCCAATTCTGTAACTGCATACACGACATATTTAAGCTTTTTTACAAATTATACATTATCTTTCTTTGAAGAAATGGAAAAATATGACTCAATAAGCTCAAGTACAAAAACATTCTGCTATGAAGCTGTCTCTAAAACAAGCTCACTGTTGTCTGAAATATTTAGGGGTTCTTTTGCCAAAGTGAGTAATCCTTGGATGTTCTACTATAGAAGCAGATTCAAGATCAATATGTGATTATTGTGAGTACTTCCATACACTCCAGTGGTTTTGTTTGTTTTCCCAAATGGGGGGGAGATTTTGTTGTTTCTGCTGGGTTATTTGGGTTTGTTTTGCCCTTTTTTTTTTTTTTTTTTTTTCTTTCCTTAAAATGTGGATCTTTCCAGAAGACAAACTTCATTGTTTGTGTGGCAGAGAGCTGACCTGCTGACCTATGCCCTCACAGGAAAACAGTAATGTAGAACATGGTGGGTCAATGGATTTGATTCATTGATCTCTATGCATGTAACAGTTTTACTACATGTTTGCCAACAGGCTTTTTTTCCATAACTAGAAAGAGATTGTAGTTCCTGAAGAGAATATGTGACTCAACACAAAGTGAAAGCAGGATCCCACGAGCTGAATGTATGACTATACCTTATAACTTGAAAGATAAGAGCAAATAATCTAGCCTCTGTAGTGAGTACATCTACAGATACCAGATGCTTACAGTTTCTTGCACTGCCTCTAGAGGGTACCCGAAATAATAAACAGGAAAAAAAAAGCCTTTTTTTTGCCTTAAAAAGACAAAACTCACATCTGCAGGGTAGGACGCTAAACAGAAAGGTCTGAAACCAACCTGCACCCCAAGTGTGGTGTTCTTTAAGGCTGGAACTTTTCCAACAGCCTTTCTTTCTCATTCAGCAACTGCTGGCCCAAATAAAATTCCATATCTTCAAGAAAGCCTCTTTCTTTCAATCACCTCCAAATCATTGCTGCAGCATCTTGCAGAGAAGCTCTCTGCTCCTCTTCAGTTTCTCACCCCCCAGCCTTCTATCTACTCCTAACTTCCTCTGTCTCATTCTTTGTCCTACCCAGCATCTCACAAAACTCTCTTCTCTCACGTGTCCATGCTCATCTTTGGGGAGGAACAATCTCCCCCTGTCCTTCGGAGGCTCACCTGTGACCAAGGATGCAGAACAAGATGAACAGCTCTTCCTTCCTCTAGGCACACCCTCATTTAAAAAAAAAGTCTCACCTGCCATAGATTAACCAACTCACTGAACAGCTCAATCCAGAGAAGAAAGGAAGATTGCTAGAGATGAAGGCAATCACTATACTTCTGTTAACTTTCATTGGTGGTGAATTTGAGGAATAAAAAAAAAAAAAACAAAAAAACCCAAAAAAAACCAAAAAGAACAAACCAACCAACCCAAACTAACTAGAGAAAGAATGAAAAAATCTCACAGTGAAAATCTGACAAGCTTTTTTACCATCCAAGGAGCTCAGTCAGCATATGCTAACTATAAGCCTGTTAACTTCAAAAGAATCATTAATACTTGGCTGCCCTTAAAAAATAACTATAGTTTCAGACAGCAGACTTAAGTTCCACAAAGCATCACTCAACACATTGTGTGTGGTATAGAGCATGGTAGAAATTAGCCCATCTTTTAAAAATCTGCACCTGTCATATGCATTTCATCATAAGCAAGCATGAACACAAAATTCAGGCACTGGAATGATTACTATTCTTTGTGATAACTGACAAAATAAAGATCTAGAGGAACTTCTAGAACAGCCCACAGGCATTGCAAAACACAAGAGTGGAAGTTAGTTCACTGTTTTAACTCTGAAACAGTAGTCCTGGTTTATCCTTCTATTAGAAAATGACATTCTGCTCTCAACTGTCTTAATCACTTTAAACAAAGCTTTAAATAAAGCTTTAAACAAATCTGTTTGCCCTTGGTGCACTTGTGATGGAAGGAAAGATCTTTGGCCTTAACTTTAGCAGTATATTAATATGCTACAGTATATTAATCAAACAAGCAGGTTAAGATCAGAGGATGTATTTGTTTCCTGAGGAGCCACATCAAGATTCTTAGGTCAGGGTTGGATTAAGGCACAGATATGACAGGCCAGCATCTGCTGAAACCATTCTTGTGATTATATGGTGTCATGAGCTTTTAAATAATAAACTTAATTAATTCTACAACCCATATCCCTGTGTAACTCAGTGAACCCTTGAGAGTAAACATGGAATTGCAGGACCTGGGAGGAGTCACCTCTTTCAAATGTGGTTTCTGAAGTCTTAAACTGACCTTGAAATCATTATTTTTATAATAAAATGGAAACACTTCTGGAAAATACATTTTACAATGAAGATAGTTTAGACTCTGTAGTCCCAGAATAAAGTGATCTGAAAACACTAAATTGTTATCATGGCAGAAGTTGAGGATTAAAGTGTAGGTGCAACAAGAAGAAAGATGTACAAAATTGCCCTTCCCCAGTGTAGCTCTTTATCTCTGCAAGTCATATCTGTTTACTCTACTAACAAATAATTTTTTACCGTGGCAGCTTTCGTCCTCTAGAGCTAGGACAGACATAGAAAGGCAGTCTGGATTCAGACATGTATCAGCAACTTGTCAACTAAGTTCTAAATGCAGAATCTTCTGCAGGCTGCAGAATAAGTAGCAGTTTTGATTTTTGAGTCTGAGGCTGACTTTGCATTTCTGGAAGTCAATAAACAATATTTGACTTGTAAACTAAGCAGATTTGGTCTGGAAGCCACTGAGAAAAAACAAATGTAGTATTCCCAGCATGTTAGTTTGATAGAGTCACTTTACTTTTCTGACCACAATTCTGCTTTAAAACTAACCTTTCAGCAGCTGCTTAGTTTCAGTCATTAATTCCACTGCTGTTGAAAAGCAAGAGCAAAAACACCGATTGACTTCAACAAGAACAGGGAGAGGCTCTTGATAGCACTTTTCTTATGAATGATAGTCTTATGACACAGAAAATGATAAAAAAAAAAATCTCAGTATGATTTAGACAGGCTGAAAATATCACTGTTGACCCAACTCAGATCACTAGAGATTTACATCCATTTGTTTTCTGTTCAACAGACAGAAGCATTTATGATTTTTTTAAAAAATATAAACCAAGCCAAGGATGTGATAGAAAACAAAACCTACTCTATCTCAGGTGGAATCTGGACATCAGTTTTGTAATAAGGTAGAAAATATCTGACTCTTAAACATATCTAGCAGGAGAACACAGCCGCCAAACTATGGTTGCATTTTATAAGCTATGATGTGTCTGACCTGCAGGTTGTGGGCAATAAGGATCCAAGAGTGTTGGAGGAGCAATGCAGAAGACATCACTGAGGTGAGTTTGGAACAGATCCGTATGCCCAGCACAGCCATGAGCAAGCCTGTTCAGCAATAGAGCAGTGAGATCCCCATTCATACTATTCACAAAATGCCACTCCTGTCTGCCCTCCAAAACTTGAGGTAATAGTCTTCTGACTCCTGACGCATTAAGGTTATGATGTGTGAGCTGCAAGAGAGCTTGGCTGTTTCCATATGAACCAAAATGTCATTTATCACTATTTCCTTTAAGAAAGAACTCAGATGTGTAAAACCGGGAAGATCAGTTATTTAGGTTACTTTGTGAAAATAAGGAAACTTAAATAAGTATGTATTATGCCATGTATAATAAAGACATTGAGGTGCTGGAGAGGGTCTAGGGAGGGTCAACAAAGCTGGTAAAGGAGCAACTGAGGGAACTGGGATTGTTTAGCTGGGAGAAGAGAAGCTGCTCCCAAGCAAGTAGGGATGAGAAGAAAAGGGCTTAAGTTGCACCAGGGAAAGTGAAGATTGCATGTTAGGGAGAACTTCTTTACTGAAAGAGTGGTGAAGCATTGGAACAGGCTGCCCAGAGAGGTGGTGGAGTCACCATCCCTGGAGGTGTTAAAAAAATATGTAGACATGGTACTTCAGGACACAGTTTAGTGGTCATGGTAGTGTGAGGTTGACGGTTGGACTTGATGATCTTGGAGGTCTTTTCCAACGTTAATGATTCTATGATTCTGTATGTATGGAAAAAATTGCAGCTGTACTTTTTCTAACAGGAAATGTTGCATCAACCATTTCTAAACCTAAGCAATTTTCTAGATGGTCCATGGTCTTTTCAAATGAAAATTTGCTTTTGCTAGTTGTGATACACAGTAAGCAATAAATTGCAAGGGAGTGGTCTTGGTTTTCCTTGGTTTCCCTTTTTAGCCTTGGTAATTTTTGGCAACATCATTGTTGGTTTATGAGGATGCTCAAAGGGAAGTGAACACTCAGTTGCAGATGTGTTAGGATGTGCAACCTGTGCTCTGGAGCTACTCCTCACCACCCGGTAAATTAGCTCACACTGTCACAACACTTTTTACTCACCAAACTCAGATTATTCCTCCCTGACTGGGAGTTGCATTGAAAACACTTGAGCCCTTTAAATGGAGCAGCAACATCGTAATGCAAATCATCTAGCTGCAGGACCACTAAAACTCTACTATTTCATTGCCCTCTGGGCCATGATTGATTCTGAGATACCAACAGGCCTCAAAAGGGAAACAGAACAAAAGGACAAGCCAAGTCAAAATCGATTCTTATCTCAATTTCAAATTCAAAATTCATTACCTTCACTGCAATATTTTACCACAAAAAGTTGTCCCCAACATAACATGCTACAGTGGAAGCCTTTTCACCTGCTTGGTTTGTGTGCTCTTGCAAATCTATTCAGTGTGTTTGGTTCCTGCCTTTTACTACATCTTTTTCTAATTGCCTAGCTCTACCAGAAACAAAGAGATCCTTCCCACCCCACAGCTGAGCTGTCATCACTGTATTGATGGTTCTGAGCAGCTACAGTTCTATATACACTAATTAAAGCTTCATATAGAACCTGAGCTAATTAAAAAAAAAATCAACAAATTAAGTAAGAAATGAACTGGCTGTAACTGTGGATTTACGTGTGAAGATACCTGCTGATAAATGTGTTTTTATTTTTCCTTTCCCTCCTGCTTCTTTAAGCAGCAGAGTCAACAGCTGTGGGCACACGAAGCAGCTGTAACAATTCAAGATTCAGATGTTAAATCCTGAGGTATTTTTTTCCTTACAGTCATAAGCCCCATTAGTGTCTCTACAATATGCTCTGTAGTGGTTTATACCTGAGGCTTGTTTCTATTCCTGAATTCCACAATCCTGCAGCTACCTTTGATTAATTTTTTTACTATATTACCCTCACTATATGCATGAGGACAAAATAATTCATAAATTTCTCATGAGAGTCTGTGTGCAAGAACTTCTCACAGTCAAATAAACTCCAAACAATGGTTCAGTAATAAATTTTCACTGCCCTCAAGAAAAACAAAAACTCCACACAAAAAACCACAAGCCAAACCCAAAAGCTTTCTGTGAACATGCTGTGTTTTCCACTTTGCATTTCTAAGCCAGAAAGATGTAAGACCTCCTGTGCTGTCCCCCCGAAAAAGTGTTTTTCACTAAGTTTTAGCGAAATAGGTCCTTTTCAGATCTTAGCAACAAGATAACACTTTTAACGTGGCACTATTGAGACAATTTTGAGTCAGACTGGCTTCTACTGGATTTCAGACTGAGAAAAAGAATTAATGGCTTTTGTTTTAATTCCAATGGCAATGCTTCTAAATTAGTAACTCTAGCCCTGAAATGCTTGCATTCCCTACTGCACCAAGCAAAACAAAAGCCCTAGAGAGAACTTGAAAGTAATGCTAGCCATAATAAACTGTAACAATTTCCACTGCCCAAACAGAGAAAAGTTCAAAATGTACATAAACAATGTAACTATTAATAGTAATTTGCATCATAAAATCACTTCAGAATCTGTTTTTATCTATATACAAAACATTATCAAAATAATTACTTGTTACCATTTTCATCTGCAGTAGAATTCTACATCTGAACCCTTAACTTAGACTATAAGCATCTTATTCTGATAAAACTACATTTACTAAAATATTATATAGCATTAAATGAAAATATGATGCAGTTAATTAGAAAAACTGACCATAAAAATGTAAACCAAATTGTAGACTTTAGTGTAAAGATGTTTGTTAAAAAGACCTCAGTCTTAACAGGTAGTTTTCCAAGGGCAGTTCTACTGAGGGTTGCTGGAGTGTTCTAAATAGAATGACACACTACAATACACCAATAAATAAATCTAATTATACTCTACTTGCAAATTCTTTGGGAGTATTTTAAAAGTGCACAAACATATCAGAGAGTGTAAGCAAAATCATGTAGCTATATTATGAATTGACTATTCTGGCTGATAAGTTTTTGGAGTGCTCAACACCTTTTGATATTAATCATATCTTTGAATAATATCAGCTTAAAGAACTTTCAAAACTTTTTTTTTTTGTGGCTTAATCACAATTGCAATGGGAATAAACTTTAAAAGACATTCAGTTAAGTTTACTATCAAATAAAAAATGTTTCTACAAAACTTAATATTTTTATTAATGCAAATATTACCGTTTCTCTTTGGACAGTCTTGAAGGTTCAGAATTTCAGGTGCCATGATATTACCTGAAAAGAAGAGTGAAACTAGGCATTCTGTGGTCCAACTCATTAAAATTTTTTCTACAGCAGAGAATTAAAAGGCAAGAAGCGCTCTTATTACATGTTACTGTTCTACACATAGGCAAAGCATTACTTTACAAAAATAAATTTCTAAAAGCAGTCTCAAATTTAAATATCAGGTTAATCAGGTCAATTGAGTTCCGTTACCATAAGTAATGGAGAATTTCATTTGTATGTGTCACCTTTGCCCATCAAAATACCTTTTTGAATAAGAAATATTTTACAATTATAGTATAGCTGGAGAAACTGATAGTTCCCAGGAAACCTTAGGAATGCTGGAAGGAACCTTTGGAGATTGTCTGGTACAACTCCCCTCCTTAAAGCAGTGTTATCTAGAGCAGGTTGCTCAGGACTCTGTGAAACTGAATTTTTAGTATCTCCAAGGATGATGACTTCACAGCCTTTCTGGGCAACTTGTTGCAATATTCAACTAGACTCATAAAAGTTTATTTCTTATATTTAAATTGAGATTCATACATTTCAGTTTGCGCCCATTGCCTCTTTTCCTGTCACTGTATACCACAAGGAATCTTTAAGGTCCCTTCCAACCCAAACCATTCCATGATTCTATGATTATCCAGCCAGAAAAAAACTCTGCCTGACAGTTTATTTAAAATATCTGTAATTACTATCACCAGACACAGAAAATTCAGAGCTGAACTCAATTTAGTGCTGTGGGCAGGGGTCCCAACTCCAGAAATCTGGGCTTTTGCTCACAGGAACATCTCCCACTAGACCAGGTTGCACAAGGCTCCATCCAACCTGATCTTGAACACCTCCGGTGATCATCTGTCCCTCCTGTGTTGCTGGTCTCTGCTCACTTCTAGAATAATCCCAAGACTGCACTGGAAGCTGAAGGTTCCTTTTTACTCCGCTGTTGACTCAAGGTTCAGTATCTAAGTTGAGGACAAGGTCACTTCTCCCCGTTAGTGATCAAGGCAAGGTCATTTTTTTTCCTGCTGGACCTTTTTTAAGGATAAAGATCCTTCTGTTTATGGAAGGAGGCAAACTCCCAGGGAATGGTGCCAATGGCTACAAAAATGATTAGAGGGCTGGAAGACCTCTGCTATGAGGACAGGCTGAGAGAGTTTGGGTTGTTCAGCCTGGGGAAAAGAAGGCTTAGGGGAGACCTTATTGTGGCCTTTCAATACTTAAAAGGAGGCCTAAATGAAAGATGGGGAGAATCTTTTTAACAGGGCCTGTTGTGACAGGAGAAGGGGCAATGTTTTTAAACTAAAAGAGGAGAGATTTAGACTAGATAAGAGGAAGAAATTTTTACAATGAAGGTGGTGAAACACTGGCACAGATTGCCCACAGAGGTGGTAAAACCCCCATCCCTGAAAACACTCCAGGTCAGGTTGGATGGGCAGCCTGCTCTGGTTGAAGAAGTCCCTGCTCACTGCAGAGGGGATGGACTAGGTGATCTTTGAAGGTCCCCTCTAACCCAAACCATTCCATGATTCTATGATTTCCAGCCCTAAGGTTTAATAGTGACTGGCTCTCCAATCAATTTCACAGTTCATGATGGACTGTTTTTCTTACTGTCACAGTGAAGACTTGTAATCTAATACTGTGCTCCTATCACCTGTTTCTAGGGCCCTATTTCTTTTATATATTTTGGGGACAATAGATCAATTGTAGCTCCTGCAATTCTTATATACAGAATATTTGTTTCTAGATTGTGTGAAAAGTAACATAAATACAGGTTGGATTGCTTTTCTAATATGCTAAATCCTCTTTACACCACACAATATATTTTTTTTTTCTCAGAAATTAAAAAAAAAGACAACAATTGAACAAAGTACTGAGTATTTTTTTTTTTTTCTTTCCTGAAAGCAGTCAATACTCAACCAATCCTAGGATGAAAGTTCAAGGTTTTCTTTCTATAGTTGATGTAAATGGTATAAGTACTTTCTCACTATATATTTTTCTGAGGATGATTTTTTTTTAAAATTCACTATTTGTTTTCTTTTTTTTTTTTTTTTAAAGTGAACATCCAAACTGGTAGAAGAACAGAAATCATGAAGGTACATGATGTTAATTTTATATTTTATTCTATCCAGAACACTCCAATGTCTGTTAGTGGAATCTGGTTTGAAAATCAACACCCGATCACCCTGAGGTTTTTTTAATAAGCTCTCTGACCCTCAGATACATAGTCATTAGGAAAACCAAAACAGATTTCCTATAATTTTGACTGTGAATTAGAATATGAATGAGATACTTCCACTGTTGAATATTGCATCATAGTTTCTCCAGAGAACAACAAAAATTGACTGCTTCTCCCTTACTTTAGTTTGTAAGCAAAACCAACGGCAACTATTTTAGGATCTCAGTAAGACCACTAAGAATCAAAAACAGTTAAAAATGAACAATTTTCTTTAGTCAAAATTCTTGTCAAATCAGTGATGGAAATTTAGGTGAGAAAAAAAAAAATCAATGCACTCAGTATCTTGGTGGTAAAAGTTACTCTTACATGGAATGTGAGAGCATCTTACCATGCTTTTTAGTATAGATTTTTTTTTTAAAAAAAAACCCTTCTTGTATAAATTGCTCAATGACAGAGTATAAAGCCTCTTTTCATTCCCTAAGAGCATTTCAACCATCTGGGATGCAGGAGATGACAGAATTTTAAATTATTGTTTTGATTCAGGACAGGAATGTGAGCTTGGGTTTTCCAAACCTTAAACAAATACACCTCAATGACAAGATTATTTAATTACTCTAGGATGATACTCCTTGTCTTACTGTAAAACTCTTGTGAAACTATTTTTCTTCCAATGCCAAAAGGTGGGAAAAATCTCCAACGCTTTGAATGATTTCAATAAGCAATATTTCCTTCTGGGCAATTCCATTACAGAAAGAGATTGTTTTTACTTCTTCTGTGATTATTACTAACTTCTCTGTATATTGTGTTGAGTTTGTTAATGTAAATTACAGAAATTAAATTGTAGTACAGGCTACATTTAAAGATGTGTTTTGTGCATTCGCTACATATAGACCTGCATAACTTGAGATTAGAGTCCCCTAGGCATTAAAAATAAAAAAGTGTCATCTTTATGTTGGGATTTGATTATAAGCACCCTGTGCTGGCATTTGGCCTTGCAACACAGTTTTTGCTCAACTTGAATTAGGCTAAATGCTTAATTCACACAGAAATAGATTTGTTTTCTGGGAAAGGTCTCTTATATGAGACTCAAGCAGAGCAGAATTCTGCCTAAAATGAGAATTTACAATAATTATATAGAAGGAAGATATATATATACACGCCATTTAAAATCCTTTGCCTCTTGTCATTAACACCTTAATTATTCAAGATTATTTTTTTTAAAGCTTCCATATGGCAGTCCAAACCATATGATGAAACTATGTTTATGCTCTAATATTTGCATTACAGTGAACTGTAGAAGTCTTTATCATGTGCCAGTCCCTCCACAGTTACATATTTTAAAGGTAATCTGTATCCCAGAGTTTGTGTAGAACAGATGTTAAACAAATAGACTGATTATGTACTTAATTACTTAAAGTAAGAAACAGAAAAACACCTTGACAGTTTTATCTTGCAGTAATATAACATTAGCGTAGTACTTCCATAACCCAAAGTACACTGTTTACCCAAGAATTGCACAACCCAGTTTCTTAGAGATTCTGAGCATGTTTTCATGCTATGAAGACATGTATTTACATCATAAATATATCTCATATATATCATATATATAGAGAGATGATACATGCTATAAATGTCCAAGTGTAGATGCCTCAGATTTCATTCCCACAACACTGACCATAAATTATTCTCACTGACTATGTGGCATCCAGACTTTGCTCAGGAGCAGAGCTCTATAAGTGTTTGACCACCTGCGTGCACCACTGTGGCTGGGTGTAACAGAACTAACCCTGTGATACTGCCCTTACTCCTAAGAGTTACCAGCTAGGAGACTGCAAAATCCTTCAGGATTCCATGGGGATTATGCACTTTCAGAGTCTGTGAGAAATGTGTAAGAAGCTCTGAAGTTTTGTTTTTCACATCCAGTGTGACTTTTCTTGAGTAGTAACAGTAATTTATCATAGATCAAAATTTGTAATTTCTTCTAAAAACAAAACAAAACAAAACAAAAAACCCACTTTCTTACGGCCAGCAACATAAAATAACAGTCACTGAATATAACAACTTGTCTTCAAGAGCAGTTCACCATTTTCAAGGGTAAAACAGCAGATTTCATATTTTCCCCTACCACATGCAAAGAAAAAACAAAGTAAGTGGAACAATGCTGTATCATGTCTTCTTTCTGTTGTGAATAAACCTCTTTGAGTATCCCACTGAAGAATTCAAGTTTACAGATGAAAATACCATATTTAGTTGAAAATCCTCTTCTTCTAGTTTTGTTAATTTTGTTGTGGTTTTAGACCTTTAGCTGGCCAGTTCACATGTTATGGAAGCAGAGTAGCAGATGTAAACATTACTCTACCTGGAGAACTGGTGGAAAGTGGGCTTTAAAAGACCGATCTTCTCTGGAAAACTTTACTCACTATGTGGAAAAGGAACCAGTTCAAAACCCTCACCAAGCTTTAGAAATCCTATGTCATACTGAGCAGACACCTGGCACTTGCTTCAGCCAGTGGTTTCTAACTGTGCTTTTTGGATTGAAGTGTTGTGTTTATACACAGAGTACAGATCATCATATACTCCCAATTCCACCTCATAACTAGCAGCTAAGCCACATGAAAAAAAGCTAAAAAGGAAAGTAAATGTTTTTCTGATGTTAATTTTCTCCACAAGCAGTTTTGCTTCCCAGCAGTCTTTTTTTCATCAAGCTATAGATGTCCTAATATACAGAACTGGGAATTAAATGCTAAGTGACCACACCTGACCAGTCATCTGCACACACGTTAAAGCTTTTAGCTTAAACAATTCAAAATCAATCCTCCATCATGTACACTGCAAAAGTAATTTATCTGGTTAATAATTTATTTCTATTATTTTCACATATTTATTTCTACTATTTTCACAGCAGAGCTTTACACATGTAAAGAAAGTTTAGGACTGAACAGTTACTTTCTTACTTGAGCAGAACATTTTTGACCACCAGAGCTGAAACTAACACATAAGCTTCTATTCACTAGAGACATGAACTGTTTTCTATGCACCTCTACCCTTGTACAGACATTTAGGCCTGTTGGTAAATAAATCAAAACCATTCCAGTACAGAGGGATGGCCAGCACAGATTTTGTTCTAGAAAGAACTGGAAGAGACAATTATACAAGTTGCAGGTAAGGACAGTTGCACTGAAAGAAAGAAGCAGCTGAGGTAATTGAAAGAGGCATTACTACTGCACCTGTCACACAAGCTTTTATATAAAAGGCCCAAACTAGGCAAATAATTTATAAAGAACATACATTTACTTTGCAACATTTCTTCTGACAGACGATACTTCTCTTCAAAATTACTGTTATTCAAAATGTTTCAATAAGCTGATCAACAAAAATGAAATTTGAAATGTGAAAAACTGTATTGTTTAGATGGGTGAGCAACTTCTGCAGTTGAGTTTTGTGTGGGTGTTCATATAAAAGAAATTCAAGATTTGGTGAAGAATTAAAAACATCTCTGTATATACACTTGTAAAATGCAAATGTATCAGTAATAACAAATAATTTTTTTTTTTATTAAGTTTTTGACAAGTTTATAACTATTTTACAGTGGATATTCAGGAATTCTTTCCATTATAAATTTTCTCAATTCAGTTTAGTGGTGGGAAGTGATAAAGACAGCCTTTTAGAAAAGAATTGTCCACATTCAATCAAAACAAAGTATTTCTAATGCTCTAAGGAATATGTGTTTAGAATATAGACAACAAATTGTCTTGGTCTTCTTAAAAAACTTTTTTTTTTTTTTAAGAGAAATAAAAGTTCCATGCAATACACTCTTTAGTGTGGGCAACACTCTAATTTGGTGATCACATCTGCTGTCTAGGTAAGAGAAGGGCTCATGTAGTTAAGTCCTAGTAATGGCAACAGGAGAGATGGATTCTGTTTTTCACTTTGCCAAGGGTATAAAATAAGAGTCTGGACAATTCACATCCCAAGTACAACATTCAGTACTGCAGCATTTTATTTGGAACAAGCTGCCATACCCTCAATATTGTTGCCTAAGCTCCCTGTACAGTGAAGTCTCTCACCTTCTGATTTCGTTTGTACTCACTTGGCTGCAAGAGTGTCTGAAACAGACTGGAGTCTTCTTTCAGTTTCTGGGAAATCTCCTCCATGGCTACATCACAGAATTTATTGAGCTGAAATAATATTATTGTTTCCCTCTTCAGTTTCACAACACACATGCACCAAGACCTGTGCTGGCCCACCATGCCACAGGGGCAGGAATGAGTGACAGGACTGTAAGAAGCCAACATTGCCATGAATGAGCAAAGAGTGAAAAAAAAACAGGCAAGAGAAAAAGCCAACCTGCACCTGGAGCACACTCCTTAGGAGTTAACCTCTGTTCTTCTGTACCACCAAGTGTTTGTAGGGGTTAAGACTGTGTTAATCATCCTTTCCATGGCATGGTGATAATCTGCACATACTTCAAAAGAAACTGAAGTATATTCTCAAGCTGTGAGAAAGCCAGGTTCAAACCTCACACTTCTGCTTAAAAGGAATATCAGAATAATTTATTCAGATTGCCTGCAAAAGTCACAACCTTGATAATGGGTGCACATGGATAAGCAGTTTTAGATTTTCCCGTTGGGGTGGTTCCTATGTTTCTGAAACAGCAAAATTCTGGAGTGTGTCAGCTATACCAATATTGACTCTGGCCTAGTGATCTCAGCCCCTTATTTCAAAAATTAATGTTACAATAGCCATAACAGTCCAGAATAAAGTTCTTTTCAGACCATAATATTTGTCTTGGGACTAAGCAATATCAGAAAGTTACCAAAAACTCCCCATAGTGCAAGACAGGGGCATCCTCTTAATGCCCCTCCAGCCATTAGCTGGAGCCAAGTCAGGGACACGGGAGCCAAGTTATGCCTGAAAGTTTATTCTTAAATATATTTTTCTCCACTAAACATTTCCTTCAGCTTTAATAAACATATGTTCAAATACCTTGTTTGCTCTTTTTTTGAGCTCCTGTAAATCTGCTTTATCTATGTAATACACATCAGCAAGCACACTGAAGCAGTGCTTTATTGAAGCATTCCCACAACACACAAGTTTCATCAGAAGAGTGCAAAATATCACAATACAAAAATATATTCAAGTTATATAAGCCAAATAAAGTAAACATGAACAGAAAAGTATACAAATGTGGCTCGGATGCCAGAACAGTCTCCTATTCACCAGCAGACTAACTAAGCCTATGCACCCAAGTATTTTGTGCACTTTCAGAGCTAAACAGCCATTAGACAGCACTTGAAGAGCCTTATAACAAAACAAGACATACAGCAGATGTGGGGTGCCTTTTTTTGCAGGTTTATCCCTTTGAGCTTCATCTTCCACATCTGTGGTATTTTCCAGTTTCAGAGGAGTGGTGTAAGCCTCAGTTAAGCACCACCCACTACATAACTTCAATAAACTCAATAAAAACATTCACAGATATAAAAAGGCACACCCACTCAAGTTTTTTTGCATACTTTACTAAATCAGTAACTTGCTAAAAATAAATGCTAACTTCTCAACAAGTCACAAAATAAAGAAAAGTATCACTTTAGTTTCCTCACGTTCCCATTGCTGGTACAAAAGGATGACAGCCCTGCAAACAGACTTACAAAAAAAGTAAATAAACTTACAAGTAAGCAAACCTCCCCCCAGCTGAAGAATAGATCTTCCTTCTATTTTTTTTTTTTTTTTCCCCCCTCTTCCTCGTCCTTTTCCATTTTTCTCCTAGTTCCTAACTTCCTGGCGCACTGCGGGACCCGGGGCTGGGAGGAGAAGGAGGAGGAAGAAGAGGAAGAGGAGAGGGTTACGGACCCTTCAGCCAGCTTCCCTGGGCAGCAAACGCCAGGCAGGCGGGCGGAAACCACCGCCTGGATAAAGTTTTTTGCTGAGGGGGGGAGGGGAGGCGGGGGTATGATGGAGGAGGAGGAGGAGGAAAGGGAGGAGGAGAAAGCCGGCGGGGCGCAGGCAGGGGGCGGGCCGCGGGGCGGTGTCGCCGGCG
>NW_008631856.1:0-6092 GCF_000691845.1 Merops nubicus
TATATATATATATATATATATAATTCAGAGGTGTAATCTAAGTTTCTTTTTGTGTGTGTGTGTTTTTTTTTCTATCCTGTAACCAAAAAAAAGAAAGGAACAGGATGTACTTCAGATTATTACAAGTATCTAACCTTTCTAGGAATTTTTTTTTTTGGTGGTGGTGGTGGTGTTGTTGTTGCTGTTCCGCACCTTGGTTTTGAGATTAAGCACAAGAGTGTGTTTTTTTCCATTTTCAGAATATTAAGTATGCACAATAGTGCTACTGTCCTTCTAAATAGATACTTCAGCTCTCCAGTAAGTGGACTGATTTGGAAATGAGACACTGAAGTAAACAGATTTACTAATTTGTTGTTAATCATCATAGGAAAGTAGTGCCTAAAACTAGGAAGGAATTTCTTGGGGTTATATGGAAAAGGAATTTTAATGCCGATTATGTTTTAAAGCATAAAGGAAATAGCACCCCCTAAGATATCTGATAATAGCTTAATTCATGTTTCTATTCTGAAGGCTTAGGAAAAGAATACACATTATAGCCTACTTTAGACACTGTATCTGACAAGTTAGGGCAGACTGTGCTGAAGACAAAACTAACCTTCCTATATAATGTAAAACTGTATGTTGGAGTGGGATCATAAACAAAATTACTTTAATTCTCACAATTTATGGCTTCCCAGAGAATTCTTATCTAGTCTTGTTCACTTACTTGTAGAATATCTTCAGTGTCATTACTGTTCATATTACTCAGTGTTTGTAGAAAGAATTGTCACACATCCTTCATGTGTGGCAACTCATTATACAGACTCAGTTCAGAAGTGAAGCTGCAATGTTTATTTCTACATGCACGTGATTTATGTACTTTTCAGAAGCAAGTTGTGGTAAATCTTCATTGGTCCTCTGGACTTCCATGGTGGGCATGATGACTCTATTGATTCCACACTCTCTTTGAATAGCAGACTTAAACGCTGACCAAGCAGACCAAGTTCTCCACTATGCTTCCCTGTCACATCAGCACGTCAGCCTGTCCCAGGGTTCACGTTGGCACGTTAGCCTGTCCCAGGGTTGGCCAATCATAAGTTCTTCTGTGCACTCACCTCGGGCCCCACACTTGTCCAGACTCCTGTTCCATGGCCTATTACACAATTCTAATTTATCACCTCCATATTCATATTTATCACCACCTTCTATCACAAACTCTGAAGCCACAGTTGAATCTATTTTTAATCCTGATATTTTATAATATACACACATATACATGTTCAGAAGAGAGCTTCAGTAGAATATTAAAATTGATTCTGAACACATGATGTGCAACATAGCAGAAGTTCCAGCAAGGATGATATTAACATGACGCATTTTGGGCACTGATTTTCTAATCAATTACACACATGACATTTCTAAACAATATTGGAATTTAGCTATTCACTTTATATACATATATATGCCAGTGTATTTTGAATGAGAAATACTCCTTAAGCAAGAAGGAATATGAAGTTTTGCACCCAGTTAGTAAATATTTTACAGTAATGCTAAGTTCAGGAAAATAGGAAACAGACTTTTTTCCTGGTCCCACATGATCAATATCATTCTCCCTCTTTCCTGAAAAATGACACAAAATGATAGCTTAATTTGATTTTATAGTTTAGCTCTGATTTCTGTCTGTGTAATTATATGATTATCCAGTTAACTAGTTCTAGGGGCTGCATTTCTGAGGGAAGAAACAAAGTTTGTGCTAGGTTTGTGCCCTCACTTGTATCCTCAGGTTTCAGATGATAACATCTCCATTTAGAAAGTGAACTGATGCACTGAAGTCTTTGGAGTTGACATGGTCTTTTGCTGACTGCATGCCCCAGTAGGAAGAATACTGCCATCAATAGGAAGCACACAGGCTACAACTTTCCATCCCATTCTAAAGCACACAGGAAGGATCTGAGGTCTCTAAGAACCAGAGGGATAGGTAGATTGATGTGTTCACTCACAGTATACAACAAAGCAAAGAAAGGAGCAAGACAAGTCAGAGACCAGGTCATGGGGGAAGGAATAAGCCAGGTCATTAGTCCAATTCAATCACATAGTAATTGTGAAGAAACAGTGTCATTACTTACATAATCCTCTTTCTGCTCCCAATTATGATGTTGCCCTGCTGTCACTGGGAGCTTTACTTGTAGCAGATAGAAAGCCCTTCCAATAACTGGAAACTCTACATAGTACATCCACTACACAGGTAGAACAAAGCAGAGCCAGCCTCTATACTGCTAACTTTACAGGTGAGATGCCTGATGTTAATTTTAAAGGCACCTGGTAGTGATTTTCTAATTGGTTTTCACCCAAGGTTGGCCAGGCCTTGAGAGAAAACCAAGAGGAAGGCCTTTCCTGACTGGTTATGAACATCATCCATACATCAACCCTGACTGAGGGCCTGGGGTTTAGACCGCAGCACTTCACATGGTGGTTGTGTGGATTAGAATGTGAAATAAACCCCTGATTTAACATGCTATTAGAGACATACACTAGCACAAACTTTGTGCTTAAATTAAGCTATGTTGTGCCTTGGGTTTGGCAAGAATAAGGAGCTAGGAGAGGGCCACAGCCAGGATAATTCAATATCATACTGATATCATGCCCAATATAAAAGGGCAGGGGCCAGGCCTGGTAAAGCACAGACTTTGGAGAGGTGATTGCAATTGGCTCAGGGGCAGTATTGTTCGCAGTTTGGTTCATTCTAGCTCACTTGTTTTGTGTGTTATTTCATTTCTATTAATGTTGTTGTTTTCAATTTGCATCAGTGTGTTAAATGCTCTTTATTTCAACCCAACAGGCTTTTGAGTTTTTCTCTCTCTTCACCTTTAGGGGGTGGTGGAGCAGTGGACAAGCAGCCATGTGGGGTGCTCAGCTCCTAGCTGGGTTTAAACCACAACAGTCACTTTCCTCTAAAAGTTGTTTTTTTTTTTTTTACCATATTCAGTTCTTTCTGTTGCTCTGTGAGAGATGATGCTACTTTTCTCTGTTTACTATGCAAGACAAAACACCTCACGGAGAACATATATTCAAGACAATTATATTTCTTCCATAAAACAGCTGGTCTTCATAGCATTTTGTAAACAGTTTAGAAAAACTACACAGTAACAAACAATTGTCCAGATGTAAGTGGCACTAACTATATACTGCATAACACTAACAGTGTCTTCTGTAGGAAAAAAATAAAGTTGATTGCTTTTCTCTACATGTGAGTCTCTTCTGCCTTTCCTACTGTGGTAGAATTGAATAACGTAAAGAGTTTGTCAGAATGAATTACTAGTTCACCAGAACAACCTGATGATAACTATCTTTCTCCTGCTTCATTTCTTCTATTCAAAGCAAGGATGAGATGTTGGCATAGGGACAAAGTATAGAGACTTGTCTGCAACAGAAGTGAAAATCATAGCTCTTAGGACTTTCCTGTTATGTTTGATGGCCCCTAAATACTAAATACAGTTCCTAAATAGCAAGATGAGTGCAGATTTGCTTTAAAAATACTAAGTTAAATTTCTGTGAATCTCAGATAGCTTTCATTAGCTCCCAGTTTTTGCTAGGTTGCCTACAGGATTTTTTGTTTTGATTTTCCTTTGCCCACTTGTTTGCATCTAAGAGCAGGAATATATTGTCATTGCATAATCATTTAAATAATTCTCCTGTAATCCTGTTCCAGCACTAGAACAAGTAGAAGAACAGCGATATTACAGTTTGAATGGCAATTAAGTACTTTCAACCTGCTGTGATAAATCAATGAGCGCCTACAATAGAAGGCGGGTCTGAGGAGGAAAGAGGAACTCTAAAAAAAAGGTGACCAGAAAGTGGTCTTTGTTCCAGATAAATGGTTTTATCAGCCAAATGGATCAACTTAGCTGCGTGTCTTTAGCAAATCAAGCAGTATCAGCTGAGTGAACCAACAAGTTGTGTAAATGTTTGTCCCTGACTTTATCAGAAGAGTGCAAGTTATCTGTCTGAGTTAGTCAGACCAGCATGGAGAGGATTTGCCTCTGAACAACTAACAGAAAGAAGTTGAAAAGAGAGCAACGGAGTTATTATCAACCCATGTATTCCTTCCTGACAGCCAGGCTGCCCAACCTCATGACAGTGAGTGTGTTACAGACAGCATATGGTAGATGTCACATTTGTAATTAAATTACATGTAATTTTTACTGGCATTGTGATATAAGTACATTGTGGTATCAGTCTGCTAAATCAAAGTCCTGTATAGCATCAACTAACTCCAAGAAATTAAACTTGATACCAAACATTTAGTCCTCTACTTGTGTAATACATAAAGGAACCTCCTCATATAGTATTAGACTCTGACACCTGCTTGTTTCCAGCAGTAGCTACCACTGTCACCATTACCTAATCAAAGCTGAGCACCGAATCTGAACAGGATAGAACAGACCACCTCTAGTTGGTAAGAAATTAACTGAACTCACAAACTGTGTCGGTGCTCAAGGCAACAAAAAGTGAGTGTTATCCTTGACATATCTCTAATCATTTGAAATATATCTAAATTATGGAATTTATCTAAATCTGATAGAGTTTCAATCACTCATATTTGCAGTACAAATTATAAAATACAGTTATATATTCTGTGTAGTGACAGAATTAATTTGACATATCTCAGATAATATTAATAAATCATTAACTTTACAGATTTTACATCATAGACACGCATGGAATTCAGATATCTGCAACAACATAACATATACTTTCTGAAGTGCCCCAAAATATATACAATGCCTTGGATTAGCCAGGTGAAAATAATTTTTTCATTGCAACATGACAGCACCTGCAAAAAGAAATCTTAAGCCTCTACCCTAGTACAAAAGCTTCACAGCAGAATCTTTCTTTGTTGTGTGACTCAACAGAATCAGCATGAACAGCTATCAGTAAAATTCTGTTAATGTAATAACACTTACTTTCTTTATTTTCCTATATGTCAGCCTGTTCTCCAGTACTCCTGCCTGTGACTAAGGACACTAAAAGAAAAGATGATATGAGTAATCTTTGTCTTATTAAAAACCTTACTACACAAGCTCATCTCTTCACTGCTGTGTATACTCTAATTTGACTTACAGATGCCTTACAGTGAAAGAAAATGGAGGTTTTCTGCATATTACATGTCTCACATTGTGTCCCCCATTAACATTGTTTCTGATTTTTACTACTTGGAAGATAACTTTTTTGAGTTAATCACCTGTTTGGAAATAATGGGGTCAATTCAAATTGTACTGGGAGATTGAGTTAGGACTGGGGAGAATTTGGGTGTCTAAGCTCAGGAGACGGTTTAGATCACTTACTGTCTGTATCTGCCAAATCCTTGAAGAGCACAAGTCTCATAATGTGCTATCAGTGCTTAAAGTTTCTTTGCATTTCTTAAATTAGTAAAAAATTCACTTTTTTCCACAGGAGAACCAAGGCGACCTAGTACATTTGGTGTATACAGTCTGTACACAAACAGGCAAACATCAAATTCAGATCAATGTTCAGTCTAAACTATCTACTTGTTGAAAATAAATGTGTAGACAAACCTTTGGGACTTCTTACTACTAGCAACTGACTCTACTGCCCTAATACTCTTTGCGCCCTGGCCTCAGAGACAGACAGTGTTGTGGCTTTACACACACAGAAACATAAATATCTCTCTTCCCCCTCCCTGTCTCTCCCTCCCACTCCTTCCATGATGCTATTTAACATACTGCCAAGTGATTCTGATTCTTTTAGCTGCCAAAAGACCAAACCAATTCTATTTCACATCTGCATTGACCGAAATCATTATACTTTTTAAAAAAAACCCTTAATATTTCCAATGCTTTGGCTAGTAACCTTTGATCATCTCTGTCTCCTAATATAAATTAATTTGCCCTATTTTGCTTTACTCATGGTCTTGTATTTGGATTTCTAATTGTTCAGCTACTTTGCATGCATATAAATCTGTTGCCTTGTTTAATGTCTGTTCCATCTCTAAGTGTTCATATAATTTTTTTGTTAATATGACCTGAAATGATCTGCTGTTTAATTAGATACCTTATCAGGTTGTTCTAACAGGATTGACTTTTAGTTCTCTG
>NW_008631857.1:0-20818 GCF_000691845.1 Merops nubicus
ACCTGCTGGCCTTGAGTACGGCACACTCTGAGGACATCTACAGAGCTTTCCAATCCAGAAGCAGGCTGTACAGAAGGGGTATGGCACTCTTCTGGCCATTGGGATGGGTAGGACACCAAATAAAGCCCCCAGATGACAAAAAAAGCCTCCCAGATAAAGAACCCAGGAACAAAACACTGCTCTGGGTGTGCAGAGGGAGTGGTGAGGAAATCCACTGTGTATGACCCAAACACCACTTTGGGTTCATCTCCATGAGCAGAGAGTGGGGGGTTCTTGTCTTCCAAGAGTGAAATTCATTCTGTAGGGCCCTTGCTCCATTTGCAGCTGGCAAACTACAGGATATCATTCCAGATCTATATCTTTTCCAAGGGTTTTATTCTGCCACTGAACAGCCAAGGGAACAACAAGCTGAGGAGCATGGTCCTGCTCATGGAAGCAAAATAACCAGGAGCTCCTTGATCTCTTTCCAAGGCCATCACAAGTTTGGGTTTGGACTGCAGAGGATTTCAGTTCTGGCTTGTCAGGAGACTTCTTGTGCCTTGTGCCAGACTGAGTTGGACAGGATCACACTGGGATGAGGATATTTAGGACTCAGACAGAAGAACTATGCCAGGATGTCATGAAATGAGCCAGGACTGGGAGACAGTTCCTTGAGGGGCACCACCATCACTCTTTCAACCCAATGGCACCTCTCGTAGCCAAGCTTATTGCTCTTAGGAGAACGATGCCCACAACCTCACAAGCAGCATCCTATAGCAAAGAAGAGCCCACAAAGGGTATGGTCAGGCAAGGAACAGCCTCTTGAGTGTTGTTTCACATGCACAAACCCTCCTGAAACTTTTCACCTTCTTCCAACTCAGGGTCTAGCTCTCATTAGGCTTTATGTGACCAAGAGGTCATTAACCTGTCCAGCCTGGAGATAAGAACACCCCACAGGTTATCCAAACAGTGTTAGAAGTGGCTTCTTTTTCTCCTCCTACCTAGAGCTCATGATTTAAACCTTATCAATGCTGCTAAACTTTTTAATGTATATCAATTGGGTGAAGTTCACAAACAAAGCAGGAATCGATGGGGGGAATAATAAAGTATCGATCACGCTGACGCTCCCCAATGAACCTTCCAATCAATAATGAACACAGATCACATTCCTGTAGCACATCCAGTTACTGTTCACTCCGTGGCCAGCTCCTTGAGATGGCAGGTGGGAAGAGAAAAACCATCTCATAGCTCCACAGGCTTGGCAAAGCTCTGCAGCAGGCTCAGCTTAAATATTTCTCTAGGCACCAAGCGCTTCTCAGATGGGCTCTCTAGTTCTGTCATCACCCTCTTAGCCTCTTCTAAGCCTGTTTCTGGCTGGGGTTTCTCTCTGAAATGTGTAACAGGGAGAAAAACCCTGTTGCAGCTGGTTGTGCAGTGCATGAGTATTTGTCTATCCCTACCAGGAGTCCCTCAGTTGACACGTCTGAGGGCTGCACGTCTGGTTTCAGGGCAGAACCACCTGGAGAATTTGCCATCCTGAGCTGAAAAGCTGCTCTTTTGCTGCCAGGTTCCCTCCTTAAAGCAGCAGGTTTGTTCCCCAGAGAAGAGAGGCATCAATATCAGCACTGCTTTTGATTGCAGTATTGATTGCAGTGTATTAACAGGTAGAAGGACAACGGTGTGTAAGCTGGACTCGGGGCAGGTTTAAGTTAGGAATGAGAAGAAAGTTCACAACCCTGAGGCTCCTGAGGCTTTCCCTGACCCCTTCTGAGGAGAGAAGCCTCTTATTTTTGGGGCAGGCACAGTGCAGCAGTATTCTGGCCATGCTGGGGTGCCCTGGAGGAGGTAGGGTGGGACCGTGCTCCCTACAACCCTCTGCTGTGTTGCAAGGCCAGACTCCTTCCAGCTCTCCCCCAAAATACATGAAGCTGCCCAATTTCTACCACCAACGGCTGGTTGCTGGAGATTTTACACCTTTTGCTTCCTTCAAACTCTGCCATGCCAGTGGATGAGTGCTGGGGAGGGGAGGACTACCCCACATGATGCTTCACCCACTGTTGTGGGGCTCTCCAGAGGGGCACGTTCCTCTCCATCCTCAATCTGTGTTTCTGAAAATCATGAGCCACTTTGTTTTCACGTATCAGAGAAGGCAGCTGCCTCCCCTGCCTGGTCCAGAGAGGGCTGTGCTATCAAATTGTTCTTTTAGAAGACCATTTGCTATTTCCAAAGGTTTAAGAGAGCAGGAGGTAGCTCATTCAGTTATTCACTTGGACTCGGAGCTGTTAGACACAGATCTTAATGGGTAGTATTGATTGAAAGAAACAAAGCAGTGGTTTTCTTTCTTTCTATTAAGGGATTTCTAGGCTCAGATGAGAACAGTTTGCTGGCTTACACTCTCAACAACAAAATACTATATTACAAGGTCCCCAGAAGTCTCTCAGGATAGCACGGCGGAGAGAGAAAGAAATGTGCAAGGTGTTAATGGGATAACAAATTAATAGAGAATAGGATTAGTGAGGGACACAGGCTGGTACCAGGGCTCCTGAGGTCTCTGGTGTGGAGGTTTAATCCATTCTTGGCATGTTGGCCTCGCTGACAGATGAACACAATGGGAATCCACCTGATTCCTGGTGCCACTGGGATCCCCAACGGCAGCTGGGACAGCCCCAGCTTTAGGAGTGGCCAAAACACAATTTTAGGGGAAATCAGTGCCTGCATTACCTGGAAAGCCAACGTAATTCTGTACCAGAGCAGCTGAGAACTGGGATGAAGCAGCAGGCTTGGAAATGGTTTTTAAATCATTACGTGGCTCTCTGTTGCCCCGTGTAATTTTTTCCATCCATCTGCCAGTCGTTTGAAAAGGTCAAGAGCAAGGACGTGGGAGTTTGGGGACCTGAGACACACTGTTGCCTCCAATTCTGCTTTGCTGCTGTCCACAGGCAGCTGGCCCTGACCCCCAAGGAAGGCTGAGGGTACTCCTGATTTTTTGGGAAGACAGCACAAGCTGTGATGTCCATGTTGCGTTGTGTCAGACTCCAGATTTCCATCTGTTTCAACCAGCATTGGATGGACAAATCCTCCAGGCAGCTTTTCACACCTCAACCCTCTGCTTCTACCACCCTGGGCACCTTCAAAAGTTCTCCTGCCTCTTGTCAAATATTGTTCTCAGGCTTTTTAAACGACCTAACACCACGCTGTCCACAAGCTGTTCAGTCCCTACTGGCACAAAGACAAAACCAAACAGGGCTTTCACAACTAATCTTCATTTGTCAGTGAGAAGAAGAATGGGTCACAGGATGGGACCTTTCATTGCCTTTAAGGATGATGCTGATTTTGGATGGGCCATGAAGTTTTGCAGGGATAAGTTCCCCCCCCCATTGGCAGTGGTGGTCATTTGGGGGTGCAATGCTTTGCAATCCAGCACTGGAACACCTCCTGGACAATATTTTGGCTCTCTCTGACTTGAGGAGTCATTTATTATCTCTGATTTATATATATTTTTAAGGGCCCCCCTGTCTTTCCTAGATCATGCTAACAAGACAACTATGGAGAAGCTTGGCCCTGGGGGTCTTCATTAGTTCTTTCCAGATTTATGTTCCCTGCCACTTTGGGGCAGTGTTTTGGGGATGGCTGCACCATTATGGGGTCACAGGGAAGTTGCCAGGAGGAGAGATGTTGATCCTTTTACTTCTAGCTAGGTGGGAGGGGAGCTGTACAAGTGTACAACTTGCAAGTTGCCTCTCTCCACCTTCCCTGGTACAGCTGACCCCATAGGGGCACCTTGGGCACCATCCTTTTATTTTCACTGCTGTTGACAGTCAATTTGCTTTTGGTTAGCCATGGAAATGCTACCACCTTCAGGATTCCCCCACACCTTTCCTCCCTCATCGAGGCCAGGGAACCTCACACACTACAGGCACACTCAACACAAATCTACTGATGAGTCCAAAGGGTGATGAGCTGAAAAAAAACCACCCTTATCAAACACTCAGCTGGGAAAAAATAATCATGGCTTTATTCAGCTGAATCCATCTCGATGTACAGCACTGGGTCCACGTTCATTTGGAGCAGCTAAGGTCAGGATTGAGCAAGATGACTATAAAAAGAGATTCTGCCTGCCAGCCCTTCCTCTCTTACAACTCTAACCCATAATTTAGCAAGGGATGGATAACCTAAAGAAATTCCTGGGTAGCTGTAAAAAGGGGAGGGAGAAGGAAACAATTTTCCTCTGCACACTACAACGAGCAAAGAAAGGATTGCACCAGTACTGAGGAAAAAAAATAGGTAAGAAATCTGGAAAGGAGCAATAATAACACAGAAATTTCAGCATTTCAGGAGGCACCTTAATGGTCAATCCAAGCAAAGCCACCCAGTGCTGTCTTAACTAGTGAATTCATAAAGATTTCCTGCTCCTTCTCCACCTTCTGATTGGAGGAAGGAGCTGGAGGGATAAAATGGGATGCAGGGGGGAGAAAAAAGCAGCCCAAAGAATTCCTTTGCCCCTGTCTAATTTCTTGTTTGATATTAACAGGAGCATTTTTATGCTTAGGTAATCTAGAGACATGCCAAAGAAGTTTGACTCAAGGTGTTAATACTTCATGCAAACACATTCCCTGCTGTTTCCTGAGGTTTAAAAAGGTGATCAAGACTTATTAGGATTAAGGGCTCATTTCAGCTGAATTGATCAGATGGCATTTGGGTGTCATTTAAGCTAAAAATACAGGGAAGGGATAAGCAGATTTTATTTCTATATCAAATTGTCTCCTCCTCTCCCTCTTTCTTTTTCACACATGAATGATATTCTCACATACCCTGTGCCACGTTGCCTGGGTTGGGGGCTTTGTTTTGTGCACTGGGAAAGGTTTTTGGACCTGGATCTGCAGTGAAGCTTCCCCATGCTTCGTTTCTCCTCTGACATCTTTAAACCTTCACTTTTTCACTCTCAAAACCCAGAGGCTGGTTGTCCAGAGCCTCACAGAGACTGATTTAGCTTCCCCCAGCACCAGCAGCGTTTCACAGTGACAATATCGCTGATATTTCTTGGAGCCTGTGTTGAAATGTGGCCCGACAATGAAATCCAGAGCTGGGAGAGGAGGGGAGGGATGTTTTTTGGTGGAACGACATTGCCATCTCATGGTGCAGGTGCAGCCCTACAAAATCTGCAGCCATGCTCTCATCCACACTCCTCAAGGTCGAGAGCTCTGAGCACACACGAGCCCTGCTGCAGAAAATCCAGGTAAATAAGCAGCTCTCCCAGTCTTCTCCCAACCTTTAGAGGTGGAGGACCTTTACCAGGACCAGTCTCCAGAGCCTTCAGACACCCAGCAACCACCTCTCCAAGGCCCAGTTCCCCCTGTGCCCATCCTGCCTGTCTCTGCGCCGTCTCCACCTCAGAGTTCTTCTGTTAATTCTCATTTTCTCCAGCTTCACTAATAATTTCCCATGTGGCACCATATCAAATGCTTTATTGAACTCCAGATAGATTAGATCTACCAAATTTCCCTTGTCTGGAAAACCAATTATCTTATCAAAGGAAGATGTCAGCACAGTCTGGCACAAAATGCCTTTGGTAAACCTGGGTTGCACTTTATCTCATTTTTTTTCTCAGTGCCTTTAATTAATGTTTCCTTCAGAATTTGTCCTACAATCTCATGTATAACTAAAACCAGGTTAACACACTCCATAGCTGGCTAGCTCATGCTTTTCATTTTCCTTATCTTCCCTCACTTCCCTCATAATCCATTTGCTCGTGGAGGTTCAATCAGTGCCTTTTGACCCACGGAACTCATTAGAAATCTCTGCTTCCCCCTCTGCACACCACGTGCTGCTTCTCCCCAAATGGGATGGAGGTTTCCTCAACTCCTGAGGCTTCACCTGGCTCCTGTTTTCACTGCAGATGGGGCAGCTTTCATTCCCCACCTCTCATTCCAGGGAGTTGTTTGCTTTTCCTCCCCAGTCCACATTACTTTTACCACTGAAAACTGTTTATTTTGGAGGGAATGGTTTGATTACAACTCCTGGTCCTGCTTTTCCTGGCTGGCTGTCCCCCTTTCTGCCTCCTTTTATATATTTCACCAAGGAAACTTTCAATGATTTCCTTTTTTCCTCACCTCTACATGGTCATGCTCAGCCTGGCTCTAACCTCCTCCAGAGATTTTGTCCATCTCTGTCATCTCTCCATCCACACTTCCTAGGCTGGAGGTCATGGAATGGTTTGGAGACCTTCAAAGGTCATCCAGCCCAACCCTCCTGCAATTAACAGGCACATCTTCAACTAGAGCAGGTTGCTCAGAGCCCACTCCAACTTGACCTAGAATGTCTCCAAGACTGGGGTCTCTGTGGAACCTGTTCCAGTGTTTCACTACCCTTATCCAAAAAGCAATTCTCATTTTTCTCATCAGATAAGGACATGGCTTGACTGAAATGAAGGTAGCAGGGAAGTAACTGGTTCCTCCACCCTGTGGCAATGGACCAAAGGTTGATAGAATTGCAGAATTATTCCACATTATTGCAGGGAAAAATCCTGAATTCTGGATAAGGGTATGCTGAGATGATTATGGTGTGGCAGCAGAGCAACTTTCCATTACATTGGGGCCATAAATTTAAATTTTGCCTAGCCTTTGTCATAAATGTTCCCTCCAGCTGACCCAGCTACCAAGGGGTATTTGCTCACACAGGCTGGAGAGCTGCAGATGCTCCCAGTGATCCTCTTTGCCATTGTGCATGCCTAAAAAAAAAAACCCCAAAAAATCCTTCCCAGCAGCCTGCTAGTTTTGTTCTGGCAGATGCTCAACCAAATGTTGTGTTTTGGCATGGTGGAATCCCATCTTATTTGAATCCATGCTACTGGACTCGTGTCAAATTATGCTGACAACTAGATGGGGCCTTTTGGAAGGTCTTTTGTTTTGCTAATTTTCTATATTACAATGCCATGGCAGCTCTTTGGGTGGGAGCACCAGAAAGGGAGGTCAGGATGGAGCCTGAAAGAGGCAGGGGGAGCACTCACTGATCACAATGGGGAAAAAATAACTAAGGGGGACTCACTACTTTGACCATAAACCCTTCTGTGATGTGAGAGGGGACCAGCCCATGCTAGCACACTCACTGGAGTCCCTCCCAAGCAACCCTGCATCCCCTTCTGCCTTTTTTAATACTCCCCAGGCTGTCAACCAGCTGAAGGAAAGCCATCTATCACAGCCCACCCTCTCTGTCCACTACCTACCTAGATTTAGCTTGCAGCTGCATAATTTCTGGTCAGTGGGTTCATCTCCTCCACTCTTTATCAATACACAGCATTTTAGGGCTGAGCTGGTGAAAAGAAAAGCTCCAGTCCTGAAGGTGCCCACGAGGATGGAGAGAGCCTCACCTCCCAAGTGAGGAACAAAGCCAGGGGGACAAATGGGCTCAGAGGGGTTGAGAATAAGGTGGAAGCAAACACCTTTGTCATCCTCCTTCACAATCTTCAGAGCAGGAAGTCATTCTGCTGAGATTGGGTTTGCTTTCCTCCTTCTGTACATAGGAGAAAGCAGGCAGAAAGTGTGGAGCTGTTAGTAGAGGCACAGCTCCAAGAAATGAAGAAAAAAATCTCACAGAAGAGGGAGTCACGTGCCCCAGACTAAATTCACCTGAAAAAAAAAAACCACCCTGATAGTGTTCTACACAACCTTATAATGACTTTATTTCTGTTGTGATTGTTGCTGTTGTTCTGGTTAATACTTTTCTCACTTAAATAAAAAAAAAAACACCTTAACACAACCCTGTAGCAACCACTACAGAAATATTATTAGCCTGTATTGTCCTTTAGGTGCTTCCTGAGCTGGAGGCACTAAGTGGTTACAATCACTCAGCACATAATAGAGAAATCCATTCCAATAATAATAATAATAACAACAACAGCATTTATTATTTTTGAAAGATGGATCTGACAAATTCATGAATATAGAAAGCTCTCGTTGCTGGCTGTCCACAAAATGGGAATCAAATCCAGCTTGATGTTCTGCTAGACTTTATCCTCTGCTTTTCTAATGGATTTCCTCCAGTTGTGCATCCACGTGTGGAGTTCTACCATTATTTCTCTTCTTTTTGGGGGGCTGGGAGCTCGGTGGGTGGATTTTCTCTGGACCACGTGTGAACAGCCTCCAAATTACAGATGGATTCTGCTTGAGTTGAGGGTTTTTACCTTGCAAGGACTGAAGGATGGACACAACCTGAACCTCAGTGCCTGAAACACAGCCTGTGGCACGTCAACTGGGACTTCACACTGGTTTTGGTCAGAGGAACCCGAGCTGCTTCCAATGGGAGGGGCTTTTGGGAAAGTGGTTTCACCAAGTGAGGCCCCCAAGGTCTAATGGTGTTTGCACTCTGATAGACCAGCACAAAAAACAAACCTCTTTGGGGTGTAAAAGCAGATTGATAAGCACCCCCAAGGAAACCATCTCCCTCTGTGCTGTGCCACAGCATCTTGGCTTCAGTGAAAAACCTTTTGGAGAAAAAAGAAAGGCTGTCCAAGGCAGAAAACACTCAAAACCACCTAGCTCCCCAAAGTCCTGATATCATTATGTATAAATTAGTACCACAAAGGCTGATAAATTAAAGCAGAGGGAGGCTATAATAATGCCCATGTTTGCAGAGAGGGATGATATCACAAGCTGGGAATTTATAGCAAGCTTAACAAAGTAAAATTAGGCATATAAAAGTAAACTCTCCTCACATTGCAGATACAGGGGCTGCCTTTTTAGGTCCTTTATCTCTAAACCTCTATGGACATGGCAAGGGTTAGAAATATAAATAAGGAAACCCTTAAGCACAGATATATTGCTTTACAGTGGCTTGTCATTTGGCACAGTGCAGCTCCTTGCATTCCTTCCTCTGATATTTCTTCCTCCATGGGTTAGTGCCTGTGGCCCTGCCTTCCTCTGGAGTGACTGACAAGCTCACCTTGGAGAGATCTTCACTTCTTTTCTGTCCATCTGCAGGTAAGGTGTAAGGGCCTTGCTGTTTCTCAAGCAACAGCTATTGATTTTTGGTAAAATAATTAAGAAAGCATTATTTTACCATGTTCTCATTCCTCTGTTGCTCCAAAGGAGCAAATGAGTTTTCTACCATCAACATAATTCTAAAAAAGGCACGAGAATTCAGACCAAAAGATACATGTTGGTAGCTAACAACAGCAAATAAGATGCCTAAAGGGATTAGTGTGTGAAAAGAGAAGATCCAGGTACATTTTTCCCTGAGTTTTTTGGAGGAAACGTCCAGAGAAGATACATTCATCTCTTCCTGGAGCAAAACTGAAACAGATTCCAAGGGCAGGAATAAACCAAAGCTCCTCTCTGAGTGGAACAAGGGTGTTTGGGTCGGGTTTTCTGCAGCAAAGCAAAGAACAGGCTCCTGGAGAGGGCAATGATTTGGGCTACTCCTTGTTCTGGATGGGTTGGTGTGGTTGTGATGACTTAGACCCATCCCATCAAGGAGGCAGAGTCCATGTGAGGTGGTGGCAGCTCACAGCATCCAGGCGAAGGGGCTGAGGGGATACAAAGAGCTTTGCCTCAGTTCATCTGACATATGAAGAGACAGGATGAATTCAACCCTCAAAGCCACGTTTCTGGAACAAAGATGTTCATTTAGGAGATCAGAGCCCAGCCAAAGCCTGGGGCTTTGTCTGTTAGAGCTCAGGGGTAGGCAGAAGGATCCCCTAAGATAAATAACCCCTCCAAGTGCTTTCCCAAATGCTCCCACCAAGCAGCCAGGGCTGTGGTTGCACACAAGGGGCCTGGGGTGGGTGGATGGATGGATGGATGGATGGATGGGTGGATGGATGGATGGATGGATGGATGGGTGGATGGATAGGTGGATGGATGGATGGATGGATGGATGGATGGATGGATGGATGGGTGGATGGATGGGTGGATGGATGGATGGATGGATGGATGGGTGGATGGGTGGATGGATGAGTGGATGGATAGATGGGTGGATGGATGGATGGATAGATGGATGGGTGGATGGATGGATGGATGGATGGATGGGTGGATGGGTGGATGGATGAGTGGATGGATAGATGGGTGGATGGATGGATGGATGGATAGATGGATGGGTGGATGGATGGATGGATGGATGGGTGGATGGATGGATGAATGGATGGATGTGTCCATCCCCAGAGGAGATCCCAGCTTTGGAGCTGGACACTGGCTGTCCTATTTCCTTGCCTGTCAGCCTGCAAATGATGGACCTTAGAGAGTGTTTGCCAAAGGAGAGGGTTTCTCACAGAGAGGTGTGTCGGGGCGTGGGGGCTCCTCACCTACGTCATCACCCAGGGAACTTTTTTGGAACTGGAGCTCTCTTGGCATTTCTACCCAGGGCCCTATCTGCTGATTAAGCCCTGACTATCTCAATAGCTTTCCTGGGGACTGTTTGCTCTGCTCGACTGGGGCAACATTAGCAGCTCTTGAACCCTCCGCCAGGAACCACGTAGGCTGGAGTGCAAACAAAGCTGGGGGCAGGCCCTGGGCACCCTGCAGTGGGGTGAGGTGGGGTGCCCCCGAGCTGGCCAGCAGCAGAGGGCCACGCCTTGCCATATTTAGTGGCTAATTTTGAAGAGCTTTTCTTATTTTCTTTTTAAGAGGCTGGTTTTTTGCTGCTATCACAAGCTGTGGAGGGGATGAGATGAGCATTTCTAAGCACCAAGTGGTGGAGAGAGGTGGTTTTGTGAGTGGCAAAGGAGTGGGTTGGCCATGCTTGCATGGGCACAAGGTGCAGGGCTGCTAGGACCTGTTGGTTGGGTGAACCTTCCAGCCCTGATGGTGAATCTGCCCTGGATGTGTAGCCTTTTGTGCTACAGCTCCACCTCTCCCTTACAAATTCTGCTGTGGCAGCACAGGGTGGCCACTGAAGTTCATGCCCTTTAGACCTCAGGGCCAAGAAAGCTCTAGGAGGATCCTTCCAGTCTGAGGGGTGTCATCCCAACCTGGAGGCACCTGATGGGGCTGCATATCTCTACCCCTCAAGGCATCATCCTGGGGACAGGTTGTGGGGACAGGCAGAGGCTCTGGTGGATCAGCAAATTGCCCTCTCTGCCTGATCTCTAATGGGGAGCTGGGCAGGCATCTGAGCTTGTCAGGCAGCCAGTTCATAGAATCACCAGTGGTTGGAAAGGACCCTTCAGCATCATCAAGTCCAACCTTCCTCCAGACATTTCCCTGCCCACCAGACCATAGCTTCAAGTGCCACATTTTTGAACCTCTCTAGGGATGGTGACTCCACCACCTCCCTGGGCAGCCTGTTCCAGTGTCCAGCCACTCTCTCAGTGAAGAAATTCTTCCTAATATCCAACTGAAACCTCCCCTGGAGCAACTTGAGGCGAATTCCTCCTTCCCTCAGGCATTTGGGAGAAGAAACCAACACCAGCCTCACTACAACCTCCTTTTAGGCAGTTGTAGAGAGCAATAAGTGCTCTCCATAAACTCAGTTCTAGATACAAAGAGAGGCTTAACGTGCTGCAAACCACTCCCAAAAAGCTGAAAGGGGTCACCCACTTTGCTCAGTCCCACCTGGCTCTTGTGAAGCTCCCCAAGCAGCCAGGCTGCAGTTTGTACTCATTGTGTGCTCCTGTGTGCCTGATCTTTTGAAAATCGAGCCCTCCCTGTGTTTTCAGACCAGCTCAGCCTTATCTCAGTGCACCACGAAGGCAAACACCAGAGCTGGTGGAGAACAAGCCATGAGGCTGCTCCAAGCCCTAGCAGGGCAGAAGATAGTGCAGAGGCAGTGCAGCAGCTCTGGCACGGGTAAAGGGTTCTCCACCAGCCGTGGGTACCTTCCAGTGTGGTTCAACTTGGCTTTGCTTCCTACCAGACCACATGCTTTGCCTGCTTTTTGGAGCCAAGAGGTGAGTTTTGGCTTTATCTCTAAGCATGTTGGGTTGTAAGAAGCTCCTCTGCTGGCTCGTGTGGCTGGAGAGGGGAATGGGGGCATTAATTACAGCCTGCAATGAGGATGAGATGTTCTTCAACAGGTTGTCCATGGGAAAGGTGTTTCCTTGGGTTAAAGCTGTGAGGAAGTTGGCTTTCAAGTGCACACACGTTGCACTAACTTGATTGTAGCTGTAATTTCCCATAAAGACAGGAAAATGCAGCAATCCCCAAGGGATGCCCAGGAGGATGAGGAGTCAGTGACAGTGGAGCCTGGCGTTGTCAGAGGACTGTGTCTTATTTACCTGCAGTGCATAAACTGTGATTAATAATTCAGGTGACTGGCTTCAGATAGTCTAAGACTCAAATCAGAATTTAAATAAAGGGTTGTCCAAACTGCAAGGTGCAAGTGCTGTTAATCTAGCTTTAGAAGAAGTCTTTTGGCCAATGAGGAGAAGACTTTTACCCCCTACAAGCTGAGCCTGTGTTTCCATGCCCTGCAGGGACTGATGGGCTGCCCTGGGAGGTCATCCCTTTGGCCAGGCTGGACCAAAGCCCCAAGACCTCAACATTTTGGGGGTCAGGCTGTGATGTGCAACCCCCAGCAGGTTGATTTGCTCCCTTTAGCAGCATCTACTGAAAATTCCCACTGCCCTTTCCCACTCGCCCGTGTGCCAGGGATGATCACCCAGCAGCAGCAGTGCTGCAGTGCCCTGGCCTTTGAAATAATCTCTCTTGTAGCCTCCTACAATTTCATCCCACACTTGAAATACTAAAATTGCCCTGAGAAAAGAAATATCTGTACAAGATGGGCCATCAAGCCAGCATGCTGCCTGCTGCATCTGGAAAAGCAACTCACTCAGCAGGGTAATCTATTCAATGGCTGGGATTTATTTTTAACATTGGGTTCTGCAGTCCTTTTAACTCGAGCAGGGAAAGGAACATTTTGATAACAGCAGCCTCCAGGTCAAATGTGATGAGAATTCATAACTCGCCACCATAGGGGTTTTGGAAAACCAACCAAGCAAAACAATTTCCCAGAAGGAGATGATGAAGATTCACCATGTCGTGGACAGAGAGGGTGTCTATTGGTGTGTCTACTTATTCTCTCCTCCCCATTTGCAAATCAAATGCCTCCCAGACTATTTTAAATTTGAACTGTTGCAAAGAACTGTTGCTGGGTTGCTCATAAAGACCTGAGATGTCAGATCTTTGGGCCATCCAAGAAGAAATATTAACCCAGTAATGGGAAAAGCCTGATGATCCCATTTCTAATCAAAGCAAAGCCTGGGTTTTCTGCTTCAAGAAAACATTGCCCAAGAGAGTGGCATCGAGATTTTAAAATTCCAAGGAGCACAGGAAGGGAGATCCAGCCCCTGGGCTGCATTGGAGCAGCAGCAGAGAAACAGCAGCAGGCAGGCAGAGCTAAATGGGGGAGAAAAATAGGAAACAGTGACTGAAATATCTGCCTGAGCTGAGATTGGTGAGGGAGCTGCTAGCAGGCAACTTTTTCTTTCTGCTTTATTTCCAAAAGGCTGCAAAAAGTCAGAGTTGTGTGTCTGAGAAAGAGACAGGAAGGGACCACGGGAGGAAATGTTGTGGTTTGAATGATGTGTTTTCTTTTCACTTCACTTCTGCTGGTGTTTCTCAAGCCCTGGGGTGCCAGGCTCAGGAGTGGGCACCTGCACATCGCTGGGGCTGTGGCACTGTGAGCACAAGCTGCTTTATCTGCAGGCTTAGGAACAAGTCGTTACCACACTCCTTGTGTTTGCTTTCCATTCCCCTCTCTTCCATCCAAAGCTGATATCTGCAGGGAGGCCCTGGGCGTGGGGTGCTGCCTTTCCCAGCAGGGGCTCCTCTGCAGAGAGCTGGAGCTGGGAGACCAAGTGGGGTAATAAGGAGAAAAAGAAGAATAAAAAAGCAGCATTCTCTCCTCTGCAGGCTTCTTTGTCCAGCAGATCATCCCCACAAGCTCCTGGTGGCAACAGCGTTGTCTCTCTTCATCCCTGGCATCTTCTCCCACGCTGTTGTGGGAACCCAAGGGGTGAGGAGAAACCCTGGGCAGAGGCAACAGAAAACCACCAAATTGTTGCTATGTGCTCTGGAAAGCTGGACTGGTGGCAACAGCCTCTGCTTGACTATTTAATTCAGGGAGATCTAGTGATGGATCAGGAGCTGCCACAGTTTCCAACCAGTGTCCAGCACCAGCAGGGGAATTTCCACAGGGTTTGCTCTGCTGCAGACTTATCTCTCTTCTGGCTGAGTGACATGCTAATGCATCTCATTAATTATCCACAGCACACAGAGCTGTGTTTCCTCTCCTTCCCTTTAATTAATTGAGTTTTGAACGCTTCTAGTGGTCGCTCGGACGTTCGGTTGCCATTCAGAGCATCTCCCCTCTGTTGGACCCTGGTTTGTGGTCTCTGCAGAGCAGATGTGGGCTCCTCAGATGCATTTCAGGAGGGAATTTCCTTGCGTCACGGGCTTGTCAAGCAGTGCAAGGCAGATAAGATTCCATTCTGCCTCTCCCTGGCAGGAACTCCCTGGGGCTGTACAGCCTCACGTTGTGCTGAGACCAGGAATGAAGAGCTGGGTCAGGCAGGAGTTGGATCTCACCTAAAATTTGCCCCTTCTTTGTCCTTTTAGGTGGTTCCCATTGGCCCCAAAGTTTTTCTGGGGCTAAGGGTCAGCTTGCAGCAGAGCCAGTTTTCTTCTGTGCATCGGTCTCCTGCCTTCAGAAATCCCTTTGCCTATGTTCCAGACAGTTTGGGTGTCTTCACCAGGGAGCTGGGCTTTAAAGGACTCTGATTGCCACTGTGATGGCAAACAAAGAAACTGGAAATGTGGATTTGTCAGAACCATAATCCAGGTGGGTCCTAGTTCCTTGCTTGTTCAAAACTCTCCTTCTGTCCATACCTCTTCCTCTCTCTGGTCCTCCTGCATCCTTCATCCTTGCAGGACCTGAATCCCTCATGGGTTGAGGTGTGAACCAGGTTGGGAGAAAGATTCTGGTGCCTCCATGCTCCTGTTTTAACTTTGCCTGACAGATCCCCAACTGTAATCATCACCTTCCCCTCACTGGCACTCACAGCCTCCTTGGCCACGTGGTTCCACTGGCAAATTTTGTTCTTCAGATCCTCTGGACATCCCCTGCTTGGGGACAAGCACGTGTTGGCATGAGGCTGAAGAGCTTGGGAACAGTTTGCTCCACCAGCTTGCTCCAGGGATTGTCCTGGGGGGTCCTTGCCTTGGCACGGGGTGAGGTGATTCTTCTTACCTTGCTCTTCCTCTTGGTCCTTCCCTCTCTGCCAACCCAATGACTGTTGGGAGACAAAGCTGCATGTGTCTTCTCCAACAGCCCTGCTAAGTAATCACCCTGGCATATATTGTCTCTCCTTAGCATCCACCTCTGAGGCATGACCCTAAAGGCTCAGGGAAAGCAAGAATGTTGAAGAAAATCCAGATATGCCTCTGCTTCTTCTTCATCTCGGGCATTTTGTATGAGATCTCCCTGCTGTCTGGTTGCTTCTTCTCCTATATGCCCATGTCCAAGCACTTCCTGACACCTGAGCAGGTGTTGAACCTCGGCAGAAGCATCATCTTCTTGGAGACAACAGAACGCCTGGAGCCTCCTCCTCTGGTGTCCTGCTCCGTGGAATCTGCTGCCAGGATATACCAGGACAGGCCCATCATCCTCTTCATGAAGGGACTTACAAATGACACAGCACTGGACATGAACTCCAGCTATACAGCCTTCTCCCTTTTGTCTTCTATGAAGAACGTCTTCATTTTTCCACTCCAGATGGAAACTGTCTTCCAGGAGACCCCTCTGCTCCAGTGGTACAACCAGGTGAGTGTTCTCATGAGGGGAAAACAGGGAAATAGGAAAATCATTACAAAGAGGGGGAGGAAAAAAAGGTCTGAAGGAAGCTTAACGTGAAGGAAGGACCACAGGACTGGCCATGAGAACTTGGTTGAACAAAATGTGCTGCCTGAGTCATCTGAGCACCTATTAATGTGGCCACACGCCCACAGAGCCCACGGTAGATAAGACACGGGACAAAATTCAGGTCTTTTAATACCATAGGCAAAACCAAGGTGGGATTTTAGCTCCACCCTGGAGCTAAATTCCTGGCCTAGTGCTCGTGAGTGGCTTGGGTCAAATTTGTTTGGCTCCACCCAGCAGTTCTCTGCACTTCCCCCTTGTCTTAGTCCAATAAAACCCAACAGCTGGAGGAAGACAAGGCAACCAGTGACGTTTGGAGACATGCAGGTGGAGCTTTGCAGGGCTGGTTGCATCCAACAGATGGATGTGGTCCTTTCTCTGTTGGCACCATCACTGGTTCACCTTTGCCACTCTGCAGGTAGTCCCAGAGGAGGAGAAGAATTGGGTCCACGTCAGCTCCGACGCCAGCAGACTGGCGCTCATTTGGAAGTATGGTGGCATCTACATGGACACAGATGTCATCTCCATCAGGCCTATTCCTGAGGAAAGCTTCTTAGCGGCTCAGAAGTCCAGGTTCTCCAGCAACGGGATCTTTGGCTTCCCTGCCCACCACAAATTCATTTGGGACTGCATGGAGAACTTTGTCCTCAAGTACAACGGGAACATCTGGGGGAACCAAGGGCCGTTTTTAATGACGAGGATGCTCAAAGCCATCTGCAATCTCACAGACTTCAAGGGCACCGAGGACCATACCTGCCAGAACATCTCCTTCCTCAATCCTCAACGTTTCTACCCCATACCATACCCAGCCTGGAGGAGGTACTACAAAGTGTGGGACAAAAGCCCTGATTTCAACCACTCCTACGCGCTGCACTTGTGGAACTTCATGAACCACAACCGGAAGGCCGTGGTCGCAGGTAGCAACACGTTGGCTGAAAAACTCTACAAAGCCTACTGCCCCACCACGTATGAGGACCTGATCCAAAACGCAGAGCTGAGGGATTTCACAGGCTCTGAGGATGCTGCGTGACGTGGTGGAAGGATCCTTCCAGCCGTCCCCATCCCGGGGCCAAAACACGGTCCCTGCAGGTCTCAGGAGTTGGTTTTGTAGGAGAAAGGAAGATCTTCTCACAGCCATCACCCCTGGTCACTCAGGACTCTAAGGAGCATGTGGAGAATGGTGGTGGGCATCCACCCGACGTCACCTCCAGCACCACTAAGGACACCTTTGCCTCAGTTCTGTTACCTTAGAGGTGCCCGTGAACCAAACTTTCCTGCATCAAATGGACTTACAGGCCTTACTGGTGAGCTTTTCCAAGGGAAAAAGATCCTAAAGAGATGCGTGGCCTCCTGGGAGGAGGTTCATCTCTGCCCTTCTTGGTGCTGCTCCCCACAATCAGAAAAGTTGCAAACCTGACAAGCTTTGGACCGGGCTGAAGCCTCTGAGGCAAGTGTAACACAGATGGAAAGCAAAGGATGGATTGCAGGAATGGCTCATGAAGAGAAGCCCAAACCACTGTCTTTTCATTCATTTTTTTTCCTCACATTTAGGGAATTTTAGGGAATTTTACACCCTACGTTTTTGAGAGGGACTTTAGCAATGCAAGTGAAAATAAAAAATGGTTAATGGGCTACCACTCCTCTGAGCTTGCTTTGCCCTGCTTGCCTCTAGAAAATTTGGTCCCATTTTTCAGATGTTTGTGTTCCTGCACTTCTATTTCAGGTTCTTCCACGAAGGTGCTGCCCTGCCCCATACCCTGAGGTCAGTTCTGGCTGCAAAGAGTCCCATCCTTCCCTGGGAAGGGTATGCTGAGGCACCGAGATAGGATGGGGATGGTCCTCCTGGGTTCTCAAAGCTCTTTGGAATAAATGGGGCTCAACTGTCCTGGAAATAGAGTTGTAGAATGGATTGGGTTGGAAGGGACCTCTAAAGGCCACCTAGTTCAGCCCTCTACACTAAGAGGGGCATCTCTACCTAGGTCAGGTTGCTCAGGGCCCTATCATGCTTGACCTTGAATGTCTCCAGGGATGAGGCCTCCACCACCTCTCTGGGCAACCTGTTCCAGTGATCTATCACCCTCACATTAAGGAACTTTTGCCAAATGTTTAACCCAAATCTATCCTTTTCTAGCTTAAAACCATTACCCCTTATCCTGTGGCTACAAGCCCTTGAGATCAGATCTTCCCCTGCCTTCTTATAAGCCCTTTGCAGGTATTGGAAGGTTGCTATGAAGTCCCCCCGGAGGCCTGTGGCTAAAAGCCCTTGAGAGCAGATCTTCCCCTCCCTTCTTATAAGCCCCTTGCAGGTATTGGAAGGTTGCTATGAAGTCCCCCTGGAGCCTCCTCTTCTCCAGGCTGAACAACCCCAACTCCCTCAGCCTGTCCTCCCAGGAGAGCTGCTCCAACCCTCTCACCCTTTCCAAGGTAGAGCAGCTCTGACCACCCTGTCTGAAAATCTGCCTTTAGTCCCACCACAACCCCCAGGGACCGACTTCTTTTTTCCCCTGCAGGAGAGCAATGCATCCCTTGGGATTTCCTCTATTTCCCAGGGTAATCCTAATCCACCCAACCCCTGGAAAATCAGCCCAGTTCACAAATCTCCAAATCTGTCAGAGCAGCAGCTTTGAACTGGGGAGCAGAAAGGCAGGGGCGGGGAGGTTGCCCATCCCCAGGGAATGTTTGCCATCTGCACAATGCTATCTCCTGCAAACACAGCAGCTAACCAGCTTGCTGAAGCTGGAAACCACAGAGGGATTAATCCCCAGCAGAAAGCTCTCCAAGCACAGAGTTCACGGGGGCTTCGTATCCCCTTCCAGCCCCCCCCTCCAAAACTACAAATTCTTAGGGGAATATTTGGCCCTTCCCTTTCCTCAGGAAGCTTCTCGTGGCTCAGCTCCAGGGCCAGGAGCTTCATGCTCCAGTGCTCCACACTTTAGCTTTCATGTCTTCTCCCCTGCAACAGGTTTGGGTGGCCTGGGGCAGAGGGAGGTGGTTTTCCTCCTTGATTTTTCACTCTCCTGTGCCCAAGTCCATCGCTCCACTCCCAGCCTCATCCCCTTCTCCTTGGTTTCTCTCTTTGCTTTTTTCTGCCCCATTAAGTCTCCAGGCTCCCCTCTCTGGGCTGAGTCCATGGAAGGGAGGGATGGGGATGGAAGGGTGGAGACTTGACCCATTGGAGCTCCCTTTGCTGAGGAGCTCAGGGAGAAACGTTTCCAAGGCTCTGCTGTGTCACAGCATCTCCTCAGCAGCTGAGATCCCACCTCGTCTCCCTTCTCTCTCCTGCCTGTTGTTCAGTGTCTGGGCTTGTTGCAGAGCAGGGCTGATGATGAGCAAGTGCAGCTCACCTCAGCTGAGGTCTTGCATGGGGGATTTCTCCTGGAGCTGCCTGAGCAAGCCACTGCTGCCTCGTGTGAACCCCCAGGAGGTCACATTTTGGTGAGAGGAGAGGCTGAGAAAGGGAGGGAGGTGATGGCTGCTTTTGGGATGGATCTAGAGGAGATGGGGAAGGGTCCCCTGCACTTCAGCAGAGCTGGTCTCCTGCACAGAGGAGTGGAAATGGTGCTGGTGACCACCTTCACCCCCATGCTCTGCTGATGGTGCCAGCTGATACCTCTGCAGTGGACCTGCACCTCTTGAGGCTGACGTCCTCTTCACCCAAGGGGAAAAATCTCAATCCTAGTGAAGGAATAACAAGATTTCCCTGGTGGGTGGTAAAGATGGCTTTTGACAGCAGCTCCATCACGTCAACTGATGTTGAATTCCATCACAGCAGGGGAATCAGAACACTTTTACTGCTAGACACCAGCTGAGGGACCTGTCTTAGGCAAATTCAATCACCAGAGAGAAGAAATCTTCAAAGCTGGGTCTCCAGCTTGCCTAACATGATGGTTTTACTGCTCCAACACCCCACTGAAGCCACCGTGGCACTGTCTGAGAACTTAGAGACAGCATTTTGTAGGAAATGGAGGGGAAAGCCCAGCAGGTGATGGGGCAATCCCAACCCTGCTGCTAAGCAGCAGGTCAGCACTGAGAACCAGCTGGAACACAAACGCCTTTCGTGCATGAAGACCTTGTTAATATTAACAAGGTTATGCAACCCTGCCCAACCCCCAAAGCATGCAGTAGATCATTAGGGGATTTTTTAATTAGTGGTTCCTGCAAAACCCTCCTTTTTAGGAGGGGTCAATTGGTGCAGTGAAACCTCCCCTGGAGGGAGCATGCACTCACCAAAGAGCTCTGTAGAACATGCAGCTCTGAGTCAGGGCTGTATTCACCCCTGCATGGACACATATCTATGTAGATCTATATTTATGCACGTGTAGATGTGGACACTTCACTTTTCTTGGTGCAATGAATCGTGTTGTCCAACTTTGTAGGGCTGCTAACAGCCTAGGTAGCACAGAAGTGATAATAGTCATCTTTGCTGGTCCTACCAGCCTGGAAGAGAAGGGGCTTGCTGACCTCTTAGGCACCAGAAAAAAAGATAAAAAAGGAATAAATCTTAGAGGGAAACCATAGTTAACAAGTGTCACACTGTTTGGATGCTGCTGAGCTGGTCTGAGAGCAAACCAGCCCTTCAAGGACACGAGAAGCACCGTGCAGGTGAAGGAACCCTGGGAGGAAAGGTAGCAGAGCCCCTGGTGGAAAAACAGCCCCAGGGGATGGGAAATGCTCACAGGTTTGCAGACCCCAAAAGCTCGAGTTCTTCAACGTTTCCCTGGGTTTCCTGCCCCTGATTCTCAGCTCAGGAGCACGGAAGTAGCTGCAGGCTCTGCAGGAGGCAGAGGAATCTGCAGGGCAGTGGGTTGGCCTGGAGGCACGTTCCTACTGTACACAGCACACCCAGCAACACACCAACACTGCTCTGCCCACTCTGCTCCCTGTCCTGGAGCACTCAGCCTGTGCAGGACCCCATCTGCAGCCGAAATATGGTAAGTGGACTGAAGCAAAGAGCTTTTTTTAACATAATAAAGGCTGGGCAGGGACTGGCTGG
>NW_008631858.1:0-313 GCF_000691845.1 Merops nubicus
TCCGGCTTTGTCTGCCCCGTAGCGGAGTCGCCCGGTGCGGCGTCGACGGCCGCTGAAGAAGTGGGCGTGCGCCGGGGCGAGGGATGCTCCTATCCCCGCGATGCTCCTGTCCCGTGCCGCGGCCGGGCGGCGTGCGCTACAAAAAAGGGGTTGTGTCCAGTGCAGGCCCACAGCGGGTGTGGTTGTGTTGGCGCGAAGACACAACAAAAATGATGTTGCATAGGAGAAGCTGATGGAATGTATGGAACCGTTTACTATTTCCCATTTTGTAGTCGTTAAAATGTGTTTGCAGAGGTTAGGTGATAAATAAAGT
>NW_008631858.1:347-29349 GCF_000691845.1 Merops nubicus
GAATAAACTGTGTCTCCTGGAATTAGAAGCTGTTAAATCTCATATATCTGAATGTAACCACAAGTTACTACCAAGTAGTGCATACTCCACACTGGGATTCTTTGTGACAGTCTTGCCCAAGCAGCATTCTGACTTGTTAATTGTATGTGCATTTCCCATTGAATGTAACCTTGCCCTGCGCCGCAAAGAGGTAAACTAGGAACTTCTGATGAGTTTTTCAGACTGTGTAGTCAACTCAAATATCTACAATAATTGGGCTGGGAAATTTTGGAAGATCGGAGAATCTAGGTGGCACCAGTACAGCGGGGCACCTTGAGTACAACACTCTCCCAAGAGCCAGAAATAAATACAAGCTCAGCATCAGCCCCAAGCCTTTACCAGGCTGGGTGCCCACACGTGCTCACGTTGCCCGCGTGAGTTGGTTCTACATCTGCACCAGTAAGTGGTCCGAAGCCAAGCCCTGTAGGACTCCTGTGCAGGCAGTGAGGCACTCCAGCCACAGCGGTGCTGGGGGGCATTTCTGCACTGGGCTTTTTGGTACAGCTGTTTTCATGACACTGAAGTTACCAATCCAGCTCCTGGCAGACGGGACCTAGAAAGGCTTCTTAGCTTGTACGTCTTATTGCACAAAAGTGATTGTGCAGAATTAAGAGCTAGGCTTGTTCCAAAAGCATCACTGCTACACTAGACCAGGTTTGAGGCAGTGGAAAAACTCTGTGCTTGAATCTGGCAACCAGCATAAAATGTTCTAAAACTTTTCCACTGTCAGCAGCTGTGAGCAAGTATGTATCTCTTAGGGTTATTGTTCTGTACACTCCCTGCTTTCTTTTTAAACTTTTCTTTCTCATCTTAAATTCCTCTTTTTGCTTGTTCTTCCCTTTTAATTTTTGCACTTCCCTAAGTCTGTGATATTTTCGTTGCTGCTGCTCCTCAAGCATGATTTCCTAATGTGTCTTCCTTTATTTCAGTGTTTTTTTCAGAGCTTGTAAAACTGCTTTTTTTTGTGTATATACATGATTTTGAGCTGGGAAGTACTGGAAAATTCAAAAAACAGTGAAAATGATCTACAGAGCAAGGACAAAGAGCAGAATCTCTCCCTCTCAAATTTTTCACTCCAGTCATAGAAATTACTTTTGCTGTTGGGTTTAAGTTCTCAGAGGTAGTGTCAAAGTGGAGAGTGGGGATCAATCATGCCCTCCAGTATTGCTGGCCATGAGAAGAGAAGGGGTCTGAGACAAGTGGCAGCAAAATAGGATTGGGATACAGAAAAATTTGGAATCATTGTTTTAAGCTATGGAATAGTACCTGTGAGTGTTTATGAAGACAAGTTTCTGCTCATAACAAGCTGCGTGTTTTCCAGCAGCATCTGGTAGTGCAGTGATGGTGCTGTCTGCTGTGTGGTTTTTGTGAAAGGCATCTTTTCCTGTTGTGATGCCTAACCTTCAGTGTACCTGCATCAGAATTCATGTAGGTGACCTGGTAAAAAAGCCTGAGCCTAATTTTGTATGGGCATTTATAATTCCACAATTTCTTTTAAAAAAAGGTGGAGGGGAGTGATAGCCAAATGCAGCTGAGACCTCACTAGGTACTGAACCACAGCATATCTCTTTATCACTGAGCCTTGTTTCAGAGGTTTAAATGCCTATCTTGGATCTCTCTGTGGTATATCCGGAATATGTGAGGATTCTCTGAGCAGAGCTGCATAGATAAGATAATCCATTTCATTTTAATTGGCAGTGTTGTTTACACATGGTCTATTGCTCATTTTCCTCTTCCAAAGGAACGTATATCCGCTCCCGATAACAGCTCAGGTCAAAATCCCTCAGCACTTGTAGCAAATCTCTTTTAATTGGTCTCATTTAGCTCTCATAAGATCGTGTTTTAATTCTCTCTCTTTCGAATCCTTTTCCTCAGTCTGTAATGTAATTTGTTACAGGTTATTTTATAGACAAGGGAGCAACTTCTGGCCCTCAGCAACCTTTGCAGTGTATCAAATTCCCAGCTCAACAGGCAGCTGCCGTGGAGTTTGTGGGTGTAAGGCAGTGGTGCTGCAGCAGCAGCACACGAACAGTCTGTTGGCAGCACTGGGCAGGAGTGCCTGGATTCTGGAAAGACGTGGGGTGAATACTTGTGTTTACTCTCTGTGCTTCTCTAGCCTTTCTGTAGCCGTTGCTGATGCAAGGGTCTTGGAGTTCACTTTTCCCCTTTCTAGCTGTCTTTCCAGTCTCAGTGATTGAATGCAAATACATCTAAATAGCTGTTGCCTGATGATAGGCTTTGAGTGGGGCAGCATTGGTAGGAGGCTACTGCCAGGAGTGTATTTTTAGAAGGCCCAAGGCAACATTAGCTGTCTTTGCCAAATTTGCTGTGATTTTCCTGAATGCGCTTGCTTCAGATAATTGGACGTAAAGCAAAGAGGTGAAGCTCTGAGTTTCATACGGTCTGTAACAGCACAGCCCACGGGCAGGGTGCCTTGGGGCAGCCCATGCCTGATCTCCGATTGCTCTGACATCAGCCCTGGAAGTCTCAAAGGCCGGGGTTGGTTTCATGATTATTTTTTTTTAATTTTTTTTCGGATCGTGTGGTGCAGCAGTGAAGGTAGAGGCAGACCTTCTACTTTGCTGATCCTGCTCCAGGGGCAGGAATCTCCAGCAGTGCTGTGGAGCACAGTTGTGTCTTAAACTGCCACTGAAAGGTTTACTGGAGGAGAGATATATATATATATGTATCAGAGCCCTAACTGTTCTTTCTCCATAGCGATATTTGAAGGTCTCAGGCCTCTGACAGTTGCTGTTTGTGGCTGTTTTTCAATGTAGACCCATAGCCAGAAAGGAAATTATGAGATTGCTAGACTCAGCCGATATATGCCCTATTAAAAACACAGCAGAAATCTCTAGATGTGAATGATAAATTTATCTTTTGTGCTAGGAAGATGTCCTCCCTCACATTCTTGCCTGCTCTAACATTTTTAGGAAGTTAACTGATCTAGCAGTGAATGTGAGGGAATTGATAAGATTGTAAATGCAGTTTGGACCATCGCAAAATATTTGTGGCTTATGCTGGATAATGTCACGAGATCTGTTTTCACAGAAGTGGAAATGGATGTTTGCTTGTTTTTTGAAGCTGCCCAAACTCCAAACAAGGAAAGGGATATTCATGGCCTATCTCTATATATAGGCTTGGCCTGCTTTTAAATTTGTTGATCAAAATGAATAGTGCAAAATAAATAAGGACAGCTTCACCAACTACTTGTGTTTATGTGCTAACAACACCAAGAAGATGTTAAAAAAATACCTGTCTCTTCCAAGTCTGTTTGTAGCTGTATGTAACCAAAGCTGTTCTTCCTGCCCTGGTTGCAGACGTTGAGTATCAACAGTGTTTGAAGCTGCTCTTGAGCTGAAATGTTAACACCTTAACTTAGTCTAAAATACCGCACGCTTTCTTTCTATGAATTGAATATATTTGTCATTAAATGCAAATTATTAAGTTAAACATTGGAACAAAAATCAACTCGATGCCAGCATTCATAACTTTTTTGTTTTCCAGAATCAAAGGAGGGTGAAAGAGAAACACATTTTGTCCTCTTCTCAGCATACAGGGCTTGTGCAGGGCCCAGTGGTGGTCTCTGTGCCGTGTGTTTGGTACACTGCAGTTACCATCTTCAGCGCTTCGCCATGTGTTTTGAGTGTGGGATGGGAATGAAGGAGTGTGATCTATACTTTTGGTGGGATTTGAATACAGCTGTTCTGCACTCGTCTGATCTCTTTTCTCACTCTACTGCAGTAGTCTGAATATTTTTTTTTTTCCTCTTTGGAAGTGCCTGCATTGGTGGAAAAGATTTGTCTGGCATATTGCCAGTAAAGCAAGAGACAGCAGAGTCTGTCCCCTTCTCTCCTACCTTCCCATGCTAGTACTGTAGCACACACAAGGACACCAGGGCTCACAGGTACCTCCTCAGGGAGGGAAGGTTTCCATAATGGGGAAGAGAGTAGCACTTGAAACTGCATGTGTCAAATGACATGCCAACAAGTCATAGCCCTCGCTGGGGCTAGGGATCACTGCTGCTTTTACTCACTGATATGTTTTTCCTCTGTAGTCATCAGTTCCCTTGGAAGCTGGGTTGGCATAGCTGAAGCAACAAGGAAGGAGGAAAGAGGGACAGCAAAATGACAATTTTATCCCTTCTTAATCTCTTTTTTGCAGTTCTGTTCTGCCATCTGGTCAGTCTCTTTGAAAGCATACGATCCCAGCACCCTTGCCCTTTCTCCTTAGATTGTTTCTTGAGTCTTCTACATCCTTCGTTTCTGCATCAGAAACCCTCCAAGAGTATGGCGCTTCTCTGAGTGGTTCATTTTGGGAGGCTCCAAGGTCAGGACCATTAGATTATGTGATGGAGCAACTTGTTTTTCTTTGATCATATTTAGTCTTACAGTTCCAGATGATTCTCTTAGCCTAGTATTTTATTGGTCTTTCAGCTTGTCTCTAATTAATGCTAATTTGCTTGGCAGTACTTCTGAAGTAAAATTGGAGCTTACGTGTGGATTTTTAGAGCTCTTCAATAGATCTTAACTCTTAAATTTTCAATCACTTTGCTGTAAAACCCTGACTGCTCATGAAGATCTGTAACTAAAGTGTCCACATCTGACCTAGGCCCTGTAAGTTCCTTTTATATTAAGGGTATGTTAGGGCACAGTTAATTTCACCCTAAGGCAGAATGTTCACGTTTGGTGAGGTGAATAACATTCTGGAAGGTTTTTTTCTGCTGGATATACTGGAAGCTGAGGATGTTAGTCCAGATGTAGAAAATGTCAGGAGGACAGGTATTTGAGCAGAAGGTAAGTTGTCCCAGAGGGACACTAACTTGCTCCTTAATCCTTGACTGCTTTCAGTGTAGCATTTTTAATATCTTCACTGATAACTGTTTTACATAAATATGACTCTTCTGATTTTAACTACCTTTCCCATCTTTGGAGCACTTCTTCTTTAGAATTTTTCTGTGTGGGTTTGTTTCTTTTTTTTTTAGCTAAAGTTAATGCAGTGCTTCTGTGCCACTCACAGTTTATCATGAAAGCTTTTGCACATGCTCAGTGTTATGGCACATTTCTTTGCCTTTGCCTCTGTGGTTAAGTTATTCAACAGCCAGGTTTCCCCTTTGACTGATAACTAAGACCTTGCTGTGGTCCTGGCTTGTCCCAGGGAAGACAGACCAGGTCATGAGTAGGTCTTCACTCAATTCAAAACTTTAACCACTGAGATTATACTTGGCTCTGGAAGCAAGCTGAATGACAAAATGTTGTGTAATGGCCTGTGATTTTTTTCTTCTTTGAAAAGACAGGCTTCTCTCCTGCACAGTCTGGATTTTGCACGGCTGGAAGTTTTAAATTTGAACAAGTGGTGAGATCAGGCTTGGAGCAGCCAAACACAGTAGCACATTACGTCTAGATCCCTGCTTGAGACAAATAATGTAATTTCACAGAAAGGTGAATACCTGTTAATATTTGATGGCTCAAGGTGAACGAGAAGCACAATGAGACTGAGAACTCTGTGTAATCTAACTAAAGGCAGAAATTTTCAGTGGAGAAAATGTTGGTGTCATGGCTGACTCCTTGAAATGTGATCTTCTTCCATCTGTCATCACCCTTGTCTTGTTTGTGTTTTTCTTCTGGGCATCACCTGTGTCTGGGTTTGTTTCAAATGCAGAGATGCCTTTGAAGGAGCATCATTTGTCTCGGCTGTGGAGCTGCAGAACAAAAATCATTGTCACTGTACTGTTGGTGAACTGTTTGTCCTTACAGTTATCGAGGGCTGCAGAGGTGTTAGAAAGAGCAGGCAGAAACTAGCGTAGACATTGCATCGACCAAGGCAAAGTGGCCGTGCCTGAGGACTGCTGCAGCTCCCTGTTTGATCAGCTGTGTGAATCTGCTTTCAGGAGAAGGATGTGAGCCATCACAATGTCCAGTCTGTCTTTTCAGTGGAATAAAGTGGGATCCTGGCCCAGCCTGGCAGCCATGAAGAGGCAGATTCATTTCAGCATTGAAACCTGGCATAAATTGCTAGTCTCCATGTTTGATCTATTGTCCAGAACACCTCTGAAAGATTAAGCTTTCCCCTGCTCCCCTCCCCCCCACTTAAGTTATAAATAATGTATTTTAATTTGTGACTTGCAATTTCATTGGTTTTATTAATTTTTAATTAAATGTTCTAGATTCAGTCAGTGATACTTCAGCTCAAACTGCATGTGCTTTGCTTGTGGCTGAGTCATAATCATCTTCCTCATAAGCAAAGATCTGTCATTGTCTCCTGATTTAATTTTGTCTGCAGGTTTTCATTCATATCCTTCCTTTATGTTCCTGTTTCAGATCTGGCCACTTTTATCAAAGCATGATGTGACTCCCTGAGTCAAGGCTACCATGAAAACATGGTGTTAGCATGTGTTAGTATCTATAGTTGGTATCGTGTAACTGTGTGGAACAGGGTATGTTACCATGGTGCAGGTCAACATCAACATATAAACACAGAACTTTCTGCAGGAAAACTTGCTTTTCCTCAAGCAAAATACTGAGGTTTGTCTTTTCCAGTGTTACTTAAAAGTACAAATTCCTCACTAACCACACATGATGGTACCGTGCCTGTGGTAGCAGGCAGAGCTCAGAAGTCTCTTTTGGTCTTGTGTTGCACATGTGGGCAGGTTAAGAACAAACTAGAGTTCAGGGATTGTTGCAGTTAAGTGTAATGTTTCTCTGAGGTTGTTCATGTTCATTCTTTTGCATGTTATAGAGCTATTGTATAATTATTTATATGCAAGTCTTAGCTCTTTCTTATTGCTAAATGAAAACAAGGTGAAGATGCCCTTTGAATATACTACACTTGGTTTGCATTTAAGCTGAGAAAAGCAAACCAGTCCTCTTCTGACCCTTCTCAATATTGGCACAACCACTCAGCAGGCAGGATCAGGAAATTGATGTGGAAATTAAAATAAACAGAACAAAACAAATCTCCTTTTTTGCTGTTATCGTTCTCCAGGAGAGGAAGTTGCTTTCCAGTTGATCACTAAGAAAGCCAGTCAGGCTCAAATGTTTTTGCATTGGCACACCATAGGGTGCCTTGGGAGTAGGATGTGTTGATGTGCCAGGGCTGCTCTCTTCGGAGGAGAGGTGAGACCACCTGAACATGCCAGATGATCACCTTAGAAGTACAATTTCGCATGGTTTAAGAGGAGTCTCCGGTTACTTCCCTTTGCATCAGTCCTGCAAAATTTTAAATGTCGTATTTATCTAGTTAGACTTAACTAACAGTGGTCATGACCAACTCCAAAAGGAATATTGGAAACAGGTACCATGCTTGAGAGCTGAGCTGCATGCCCAGCAAACTGAGAGCAGACTGCAGCCCTTCATTGCTGCCTGCTCTTTTCTGCTTTTATTTGGATGCCAGGTTAATTTTTATATTGATGATTTCCTCTGAGGAGAAGGATTGAAGAAATCATAGCAATAATCATTGCTGAAGGAGATGCATTCAGGGGAAGAGGCAAGCAGTCACTTTGATCAAGGTATGGACCAGACCTGGGATCTCAGGATCTGTGCTGTATTTTTTTGTGTCTTACTCCAGGACATGCCAGCTTCTCTGATGAGCAGTGCTGCATTTTACGTTCCTGCGCAATTTACCAGAAAGATGTGACACATGTCAGAAAACCAGTTATGTTTCTATAGAATGGTTCTTGGATTTTATTTTTTCCATACCTTGTTTTGCATTTTATGTTCCTGCACAATTTACCAGAAAGATGTGACACATTATGTCAGAAAACCAGTTATGTTTCTATAGAATGGTTCTTGGATTTGTTTTTTTCCATACCTTGTTTAAAAGAAAAAATAATAAAGAAGAGAAAGTGCTGTTTCTGTGTTTTCTTCAGCATCTTTTCCTACCACCATGCCACTGACAGTCTGACCCATGATACTATTCTGGCCAGACAGATCCCTGGGGACTGAAATTGTTGTGAGTGCTCAGGCCCCTTCCCCTTCCTGCAATTATGTCTTCCTGAAATGCATCCTGTGCAAGGGTGAAGATCAGCGAGAGGCAGTGCGGAAAGACACAGCAGAGGAAACTGATACCGTGTTTGCACTGGAAGCAAGGCTGTTCTTGAAGGATATGTCTCTAGACTGTTTGGTCTTAAAGTCTGCATTGGAGAATTTTAAAAATGAGCACAATTCTAAAAATAAATAATAAAGGCAGACAAACACCTCTTCATACAGATGTAGGGTATAAACCACAAATACAAGATTCCGTTTTTCCCCCTGTCGTTAGACTTCATCTGGAGAAAGCATTAGGTAGGGATGCACAGGTTGTTTGGTTTTCAAGGGCTGGTGATTTAGAAACCTCATGTTTGCTCTACCAGGATGGCACTGATGGCACCAAGCTTGAAAAGGAGTGTTGAGAGCTCTACTGATTTTGTCCAGTCTTTGCAGCCCTTTGGCGCTGATGTTACACAGCCTCTGCTCTCCATTGTGCTATCTGTAACCTCCCCTGGGGCTGTATGGAGTTCCATATTCCTTTATGTAGCTTCCTTCCAGTGTAGCTATGAAACTGCTGACAAAGCTGGAGAAGTGGTTCCAAGGCTTGAGAGCACGTGTGCCAGGACTTTCGTGGTGGCCAGAATAAAATAAGGGAGCTCTCAGCCAAGTGAAATGACCTTGTACATGCAGAAATTACTACAGTGAATTATCTGTAGGTAGTATTTTTTTAGGAATGTCTTGCCATGTTGCTTGATTCCACCTGTCATGAAGGAGAAGGGACAATCAGGAATAAATGTTTTATTTTATGTAAAGTTTTGAGAACAGACTGGCTACTGCAGTGAAATCTATCCTGTGAGTGTGAGGAGACTTCTTATCCCTTCCTTCTGCCTGTAAGGCTGGCCTCACTGAGACTGCAGAAATAGAGGTCAGTGTGGAATATGAGAAAAAAGTAGAAATGACTTATGACTAGTACTGATCTAAATCTAGCATTCAGTTGGTAATACTGATGTGAAAGACACTGTCCTATCACTGTCACCCAAGAGCATCTTAAACAGGGATGAGGAAATGTCATGTCAAAAATTTGTAGAAATGTTTGTCAGTGTTTGTTGATTTTTGGAAAACGCAGATTCTAGGAAGCAGTACATGAGAGCAGCAACTGGAGTAGTTCTTCCCCTGTTGCTTAGATAGGGTGTCTCTTTGCTGGGAAGCAAGTCATACAGTGCTTTTTTTTTTGGCTTGGCAAATTTCCTGCGCAAGGTCAGCATTGCTATTACACTGGTAGCACAGCATCATCATGCTTTAAATGTGCTAGCTGCAGAGGTTATAAAGAGCTACTGATTTTTTTGAATGCTGCAATATTTAGGTATTCAGCTTGAGGCATTTTATTAAAGGGGCCTCATTACCAGCACAAGTGCCAAGTGCTTTAAAAACTCTGTGCCTGTTTATTGTAGCTCATATTTGGCATAACTAATCATGGCTAAGGCTTAAAACCCTTGGTATAATAGTGCATCTGGGAGCAGGTAGCTGTGAGGCTGGGCAGAGGAATCGCTTCTTTTGCCTCTTCAATAAAAGTTCCTTTTTGACACAGAGGTCTAACTGCTGCTAATTCTCATATAGTGTGCAAAGCATAGCAATATGTGGGCAGCAAACTAATGGGAAGTGCTCTCCTGTCTACTCTTCTGTTGTTCTTTCTGCCTGAGGCTTGGCAACCTTGGTCTCTTTTAGTTAAAATCGTTAAACAATGGATTATCTGTTTCCACAGGCTTTAGAGGATTTGAAATAGCAGTCACCCTTAGGCATTTGGCTCAAGATTACAGCAATAAATGCCTTCATCAGAACCCCCTGGCCCTTGCAAGAGCCAGGCAGTCCTAAGATTACCCCTACCATATTCTCCTTCTAAGCCCAGTTAAGTGTGTCGGCCTCTTAACAATTTGAGGTAAGCCCTGTTCCTCCTGACTGTTTGCACTCAGATGGTTTGTAAGAAAGGGGGATTGTGTGTGGTGAGGTTAAGAGCACCTACGATACGGGACCTTCATTCTTACTGGGATGCTGGCTTTTACTACATTGCCAATCTGGATTTTCCAGATCAGAAACCTGTTTGGAAAGCCAGCATTGCTTTTTTTTTCCCAAAGCCCAGCAGTCTGAAAATTTTATATGGTTTTAAAATTTTCAAATTGGAACGTAACTTTAATCAATATTGACATTTCTGATCTTTGTGTGCCAGCTGCTGTTTTTCTGAAAGAGGGTTGTGGGACTGGAAGGCCCCATACCGGAGGTTAGAAACCAGTTGCCGCCCAGTTGCGATATCTGACGTGGCAATTTCTGTGTTTGAAAGCTTCCAGATTGTGCTGTTTCAACAGTGAATGTAATGGTTTCCTTCTGTTACTATGAGATATAAAGTAGTTTATGGATATCAGATGATCTGCTGTGTTGCTTTGTAGAAAGATATCAGCAGTCAGAAGGAGACCCAAAAGTCAGTTCCAATAAAAAGCTACATTTTCTAAAGCAGTTTATTTCTGGTTGGAAGAGCTGTTTGTCATACGACTTCGCACAGGCTGTGCTTTGCACAGTGGGGCTCACTTTCTGCTAAAGAGCAGCGTTATCTCAGGAAAGTTCACTGCATAGAGAGATCTGTGATGTTCATACATCTGAGATTCTGGGGAAGAGTTCCACCTATAACAGATTCTATTGATTTCAGCAACTGCTATTTCTCAGCCTTCTGAGCTGTTCTTGTCACGCCACATCATGCTGCTCACCATCATTAAATCGCATATGCTGGTTGTCCAGTGGCTTTATCAAAAGACCCTCCCAACACAGGCACGCAAATTGGAAAGAGAGAAAGTCTGATTCTCTTCAGAAGGTTTTTGTACTTGTCTTAATTTTTTTTTTCTTCTTTCCAGTGAGTTACATAACGATGATTCACTAAACCACACTGCGTATTTTAAAACTATGCAATACACATTACCTTTGCCTTGGAAAACCTTGAACTTGCTTTTCAGCAAAAGATACAAATATTTAAAGCATTTGTACATAGCGCAGAGTCAGGTTCAGCACTTTGCCACATAAATTTTCATCAGAAAATGGTGGAAGCATGGAGTCTTTTTTCGGGAGCTAGTACTTAGAATGATTGCAGCATTTTCTACTGTACTTTGGGTCTTTACCACCACAGCTCATTTGCTTTTCCAGGGGAACAGTCGTCTTACTTTTTTCTTTTTTTTTGGTAAGTAGATAGGAAGGGTAAGAATTAGTAACTTTATTAAGGAATGCAGCTTGTTTGTGTCTGCACTGTAGACAACCTGTATATTGAGGCTGGTGTCATTTTCACTGCTGTGGATAGGTGGGGTATGGAAATAAATGTGAACTGTCAGGAACATGAATATCTGTTTTTGACTATAAAAACCAATAGAAGTGTGAATACAAAATATATGCAAGTGGTTTGGTACTGTATCATAGATGGACTATTTTACATTCCTATGAGAGTTAGCTTAGAGATATAATGTCAAGGGAATAAATGTAGTTTGAGCATGCTTAAGATTTTGTAGAGCTGGCTAAAAATTCTGAAGATGCCAGTACCACTGAGCATGTGTGAGCCTGAGGCTGACCCCTGAGTTGCAGGTCCCTGCCCATTGTGTATGGTTGGCACTGGAGCTGTACCAGGACTGAGAACATATCCTGTAGTCTGGACTCTGCAGTCACTGTATAGAGGGGATATGAAGGAGCCTCATGTAGGTAGAAAGGTTTGTAGCACCTTCTTGTGCCTTGAGTGGAATCCAGGTCTCTGAATCTGAAGGCTTTGCTGTTGGCCAACCTTCTGGCAACACTGAGTCTATTTTATAGTTCTTCCACACTGAGAACAACCACCTATAGTTGCCATAACTTACGGTTAGCTCATGATGCCCCTGTGACAGCTCAAGTGATAGCTCAGCCCATGTGGTATTGGTGAGATGATTATGTAGTGGAATTCAGTTAGTTGGTTTTTTTTTTTAATTATTATTATGGAAATTGGAGACAGGAGGAGAGATACACACAAAGGCATGAACATGGACATATACCATTGCATGCAGAGATTCTGAAGGTTGTGAGGACAAAACACTCATAAGATGGAACATACAAGAATTATTTTGCTTATACAACCTTAAGGTATCCCTCTTAAATAAAACAATTTCTGACTGACATGGATCATGAAAATACAGGGGAAAAATATTACTTTTTATCAAACTTGTTATTTTAATTCTACTATCTATACATCTTTTTTTGTAATTACTATAAGGAAGAAAGCATACTATAGACTGAAGTTTGTGGGTTTTTTTATCTACTGGTATTGATCTAACTTTTGGAAACCAACAGTGAGTTAAGCATTCTTTATGTATTCTTCACAGTTGTGTTACAGAGTGGTATATGCAATTTGCAGCCTTGAAATACTACATCTTGAACTTCTTGTGTTCGCCAGGACTTTTTTTCCCCTGTCTTTGGGAAATAATGAGTTGCAAAAAAAGTCATACCTTGAATTACTTCCTGTATTTTGTCCTTTGGCCTTCTCTTCTGTGACAATAGTATTAGTGTTTTTGCCATAAATTATAGTGAAGCTATGCTAGCATACAGGGAGAAAAACCCATAAATCTAAGCGCTTTAAGGGAAAAAGCAAGTGGAGAAGTTGAGGGTGGGAGGTTCTGTGAAAGAGCTTAATATATATCTTATGAGTCAGTAATTTCCTTTCCTTTTGCAATCATCTTGTCCAGATGGGGTATTCTCTTATTCCTTATCAAGCCAGCCTCTTTATCTACCCTGTTTCCTTAGTGGAAAAAAAGTAAGAATAACATGCAGCAGCATAGGTATTTTTCAGGCCATGAAATGCAGAGCATGGAACAGCCAGGAATCCACTGCTGGATCAGCAGATCCCACAGATTTTAGGATAAATGATAATCAGATCCTGCTCCTAATCCATCTATAACATGTCCTAACAGCCTAGATCACTGGGCACCTTGAGAAGTGCACAGCTTCAGAATACATTCTAATGTAATCGTTAACATGCAGAGTCTTTAAACAAACCAAGCTATTGTCAGTGATTGTGAGGAAATCCTTTTAGAGGTACCTCAGTTCAGAGAGGTATGGCTCCCTTTTCATCTCTGTGGCTACTACCACAGAGTTGAGATTGGTATTTAAACTATGTTTTCATTTATTTAGGCCTAGGAGATTTCCACTCCAGAAGGGAAGAGGCAGGCCTTGTGTCCAGAAGCTTACTACTTGAAACAGTCAGCATACATATTTAATGAGAAGTACGGGACACAGCAAACATGGGTGTTACTGCCTGATGACCTGTAGCGTGTGAGGTCTTTCAGTTTCTGAGGGCTGCCCAGAGCTGGTTGTGAGCCACCTGCCCTTTACAGTGAGAGGGTGGACATCAGGTTGTTCGGAGCAGAAAACTGAGGTAGAAGACAGTGCTGATTGATTGGAAAAAAACCCAGGAATTGAGTCATACTCCTCTGTTAGCAGCACCCACTGGAAGAAGTTGCTGGATACATATTGTCCATATTAAAGAATGAACTTTTCTATCGTGCATCATGTTGAGGTGTCCAAGGTGTCTCTTGGAAGAGAAACTTAGGCAGAAGAGGGAATATCCATGCAGAGAAGTCACTTTAAAAATGTTTTTAAAAGGAACTTAAAGGAGATGTTGGTTCGTAATTGCCCTTTTCATTTCACACTCAACGTTAAATTCAGCTCCTTTGAAGCTCTAGGTAGTTTTCCTGTGCTAGATGTTATTTTTTGGGATCAAATGGAAAAGGACACTTGCTTGAGGCCTTTTGTAAAATACTCTTGCCTTTTAGCTCATCTGCATAACGTGTTAGTGGAAGGCACTTTGTGTCCACAATCTTCCCCCCTGCCCACCCCCTGACCCCTTAATTAGAAAGTAAGGATTTTTAGTTATTTGTCAGTACTATTTCAGGAAAAGGTAAAAACAGGTGAATTGGATAGAACACACATTACTCTTTAAAGGTAGTTAAACTGAATTTTCAGTGTTGAAAGGAAAACAGTAGCTTATACACAGACCAGGTCTCTGTCTTGTCGTAGTGTTTCTGGGTAGATGTTTTGTCTTTTTCCAGGGCCTGTTACAATGGTGATTTTCCAAGTAGGTGTCACTGGAGTGTGTCACAGATTCACTAGAAGCACGTGTGCGTTGGAAGTGGTAGCAGTAGCTGCAGTGTTTGTACCACTGCCTCAGAGTGGGGATATAGTCAGGCCAGGTGGGACCACCTTGACTTACAGCCTGTGTTTACAAGGAGGGACTTGGCAAATATCCATCACATTTAACTTTTTAGCATTAGGTAAACATGGCAAAATTAATGAAAAATGTTGTTTCACTGATGTTTTGATGTATGACTGGCTTGTATGTCTTTGGCTCATCCAGACTGAGAACTCTTTGTCATAACCTCTCTCTAAAGTGCCAAAAGAACTATTTTCGTATGTCCTTAAAACACAATGTCATTGATACTTGGTCATTACCAGTGCCAAATGACTTGAAACCATTGCATAAGCTTCTGTCATTTCAGAATTAGTGGTGATCTCATTCTCAGGCCTATCAGAGACATCCTTTAATTCAGTATTTTAAAAACTGTTTTGTTGTTTGGAATTGTTCTTCTAATGAATAGAGATTATTTGACCCAAGTGAAGCTCTGACGGCTAGTATCAGGGAGATAATACCAGATCTCCTTAATGTGTTTAGGTATCTGACCATGTTTTCCAGTAGTCAGTACAAGAAAAACTGAAATCAGAGTATCTCTGAAGATGGATAGCAAGATATTTAATCTATTTTGGGACCACCTGTAATTGCAGGTGATTAATTCCTGTCTATGCATGGCTTCTTAACTGGGGAGAGGGTCACACACTTCCAGTCAAGGTTTTCAGATGATGGAAGGGAAGCTAGGCAGCACACTGAGATGGGCTTGACTTCTGCCTCTGTCAGTATTTCCAGCCAGACCAGGAAAGAAGATCCACTTCATGGCAATAAAAAGTGTAAGGGAATACCTGACTCAGTCTGCTCTAACTCTTTGGGGTGGACGAAGAGGATAAATTAATGTATCAGAATCTCTGTGGGGCTTCTTTGTCGTATCTCTTCCTTTCTGTCAGTTAGCTAAGTAACCTCTTTCAGTAATTTTTAGGTGTCATTTGGATAATTTTTATACATGCCACTTAATTCTGTAAACAGCATTGTGAAGGCACTGACTGCTGCAAACTTCACATCCTGCAGGTAGGAATTATGTCTGATGGCAAGTTCAGAGGAACAATACTCCAGTGAGTAGCTGATTTGTACAGCTGTAGCGTTTGTTCCCACCCCTAAGGGAGGAGTGTCTCTTTCTTGTACACGACAGTTGTGCTCATGTGCTGAGAGAACCCAGCAGCCCTTTAAAAACTGTATTTAGCATCATTCTTCACAATGATGACATGGCTTGTAATGTCACGATGGGACTTTGGTCCTGTTGTTCCAAGGCCTGGGTGTTGAGCTGTGAAGGAGGTGCTCTAAGCTCTGCTCTTCAAGCCCTAGTGCAGGGGCCCAGAAAGGGCACTGTTTCTTCCTGCTGGTAAGAGACATCATCTTAGATGCAGAAGGTGCAGTGTATGCATTGCTGGTACCTTGCATTGATTACAGGTTTCTATCTATGAAATAGTTTCTCTGTAAAAAAGATATTGATGATACAAGTAGTGGTGTAGGAATAGATCTCTTGCCATCATCAGAAAGGGAGACTGTCAGTGATACTGGAAAGTAAAAAATTCATTTCTGTCCAAGGGAAAAATATTTCATTCAGTGCACAAATTAGTCTGTGGCACTCATTGGTGCAGTACAGCACTGAGGCTAAAACTTTGCGGGGTCAAAAGTGATCTGATATTTATATGTTAGGAGAGCAGTAATTTGTATATAGACAAATCCTGCAAATGCAAACAAACTTCAAAGGCCTTGTGGAAGGGACAAACAGCTTCCTTGAGTTTAAGGTATACCTATCTCTAAAGGATCATAAGAAGGACTGCTTTTCCTGATGACTATTTTGCAATTTGTCCTCCAGACTTTCTTCTGCTAGTTTGTGAAATACCTGGCACTAGACAGTAGAGATGATAGAGTACTGCTGTTAATGAGTTCTAGCCCAAATTCAGAATGACATTTTTACGTCCTGTATGATTTTGAAGTGTTTTACTTACCAGACCACAATACAATTATGAATATCCCACTAAAAAGAAGTTGTTATATTCAGATTATTACACTAAATATTATTGTAGTAATCTGAATAAAATATTAGGTGGAAAGGTACTCTGCGATGCAGGCAGACTACTTAAAATAAATGAAAGCATTTCACAGGATTAAGGAATAGTGTAGAATATTTTTTTTGAGGTATCTTCAATAATTATAACAGAGAGTAGACTTAGTTGTTACTGTGATGGATTAGGCAGATAGTGGTACATCTTTAATCTGTTCTCAAATGATGTTTGATTCAAAGTCCAGCATTATCTCCCTTGGGACTGAAGTCTATCTGCTGTTGTGTTTGCCTAAACCTTTGCCCTTGTTGAGAAACTGAGGAGAGGTTAGAGGCCTCTACTGGTGCTCAACCCTTGCTCCACAGGAGTGTGACTCATAAGTGGGCAGCTGTGTTTCTGTGCTGCTGCTCCAGGTCAGATATGGGTGGATTGAGAGGTGCTCTGGAAGCCTGTTGATGTTGTTTTGCATTTAAAGACAAAAGTGTATGTATTATCCAGTCCTACTCTACCACTCCTGAAGCTCTGGGGCACACTGGTGCAGAACTGCACTGATTCAATTTGTTTTTTGTGGTGTTGATGTTCCCTGGAAGCATCAGGGCACAGCCAGGCCTCAGCAGGACTACCTGCACCTTCTCTGGCCAGATTACTTCTGAATAAGTGTGCAATGCCACAAACTGGAGGGAGAGAAATTGAGTTGGTGGCTTATGGTCACAAACACAGAAGTATTTTCAAAACAGTTGGTAGCTCTCCTAAATTATTAGATTTCTTTTTGGGTTTTGTTCAAAATGTGATATTTATATCCTTATTGGTTCTGTTAGTCTCATTTAAAAAAAAAACATAATTTGCTTAATTTATGTGGAATGTACAGTTCATGAGCAAAACAACACAACAAACATATGTTGTTGATGGACAAAATACTGTCACTATATCAGGGGGTTATTGTTCACTATCCAGTCAACCATCAAATGCTAATTAATTAGTAATATCAATGTATTGCTATTATAACACGTTCTCTTTTAATTGTGTGAAAGCAGACGAAAACTTTTCAGAAATAGAAGATCTGAAGAGAAACTGTTAAGACAATCTGGGAACTGTAACTTGGGGCATCTTTCTGCATTTCTGCGTTTGGCTCATGCATTTTTATGTATGCACTAGAGTTTCTTTGTTCTGAGCTACACCCCCTTTTTTATTAGAGTGTCAAATGTCAAATCTGAGAGAGGCATGACTGCCCTGATGTGGATACCAGCTAATAACTAGCTGTAGAAAATTAGGGTGTACTTCCAGTTGGTGGCCCAGGACTGGCATGGATGGTGCTGCCCAGTGCTGAGTTGTGTTGGGAGCAGTGTGTGATTTCAGGATTGGATAAGTAGAGGCAGAAATAGGGGAGAGTGAAAAGATATGAGTGCATTTTAGCCAGTGCCTTCTAGGTTTTTGTTTTTCTCATTAGTAAATTCAGTCAGCGTGTGTCAGTTGGTGTAGATGTTTTGCTACCTCCTTGAATTGTCAAAGTCCCAGTGATACGTCATGAGACATGTTAGATAAAGCTTTTTGCATACAGGCTTGTGGAAGAGTACAGTGCCCATGGAGACAAGAGAAGCCTGTTCATGAAAGTGCCTGGATAGAACACATTTAGACACCAAGGGCACCTCTGAGTAACAGCTGTTACTTAAGAATGGTGATTTATTTTATAATGTACTGGAGAGAAATTAATGCAAATGAATGAATATTACATTATCTATACAGAAGAAGTAACTTTTCCTGTATCTGTCCTCTTTCATTGCATGGTTGTTGTGAACAGTGCTTTATTGCCATTTATCTCCTCTTCTCCCACCATTTTCCTTCATATCCTGGCCTTTGTCCTCGAAGGTGAAATTAAAATTTATTTAATATTGCTGAAACTAGGGATTTGGGTTTTGGTACATTGGAGAATAAATGTGTAGTTGGAATTATTTTCATCCAAACTGGAATTTTATCTGCTTTTCTGCAATTTCTTGTGTGCTGTTGATGGGATATTGAAATAGGATATTGGCCATGTATTAGTGTATATGTGGCTGGAAAGGATATGTGGATGTGAGAGGCAGAAGCTGATATTTTCTTTCCCTGTGTTTTTTAAGACAGAAACTAAATATAGTGAGTGTTAAACAGTTGGCTATGTTGTCGCATAATAAATATTTGAAGAAAATTAAATTATGTCCTGCCTGTTTGCTGACGACAGTTCCACCCCCATAGTAACAGCAAGTAATAATAATAGAAGGATTTACAGTCTATTTATTTTTTAATACTCCAAGTGAGGTACCTAGGAAGGTCATATAAGGAGATTTTTTTTTAATGTGGGAAAGATCAAGTGCTGCTGTTGAGGTCATCCAACATGTCAGTGAGGCTCTTGAAAGAGCATGCAGGTCCTGTTGACTTCCAGCCAATGCAGTTCCATTTTAAAGCATGCTGACTTGCAAATAGTTACTGGAGCATTTCCTTCAGAACTTCATTGTTTGATTTTTTTTTTTTCTTAATTCCAACCTGATTCTTCATAAACATTAACTTGCCAAGAGGAGATAATAAAACCAGACTTGCATTCCTGTCCAGTGTACTTGAGCAACAGGCTTGCTGTGAAAAACCTACACTGAAAGCCCTCCTGAGAGTTTTGTTGTGTAGAGAAGGTGGTGGATGCCAGAGAGATGATGAAGTCTTAGCTGAAATGAGGTTTTATTTATACAGCTGAGCTTCATCTTGTGATATTAATAGTCTACAGGCGTTTCTTCTGCAGAGAGGTTGGGTTCTGTATTTAGCCGAGGTCAATGTGCTGCTCTTTCTGGCATGAGCCAGAAGATCTCGTTGCCATTTAGCTGTTAGCATACTTTACCTTATCTTTACTGGGAGGACTCTTTATTTTTTTCTCTAAATCGTTCTGATGTTGCTTGATTGAAAGCTGTATGTGAGAGATACAGGATGAGAGCAAGTCTCATTCAAAGGTGAGAAAGGTGGACAGCAGATAGGATCTGCAGTGGCAGAAAAATTAATCTGGCCAACAGTCCATCCCCTTTTCTCAGGACTCTGAAAATGTGCTAGAAAGCAAGTTGAAGAGTTTATTAATTGTCCCAGTTATGCTTTTCCTGCCAACTTTTACTGATATTTTTCAGTTCTCTGACTGGAAGTAATTGTATCACATGATAGAATTGGAATTGACGTGTATCACATGGTAATTTGTGTAAGGAGAACAGTTTGCTGCTGTATTGTAGCAGGGTGTATAATCTGGAGTGTGAGTAGGATGGTTTTTTATTTTTTTTCCAGTTGGTGGGGAGAGAACAAGGCCTGGGATTCTTCACTGCCTCCATAAAATTTGTCATCTGCCCCAGCTTAAAGATATATTAATAGCAGCCTGAGCTCCTACATGCATGGTTGCTCCTGTTGCCTGGTTACAAACATAAAGTGATCAGAAAGCTATCATTAATATAAAATGGATAAAATAGGTCATAAAAGTATCCAGTTAAATGCTTTTCTTGTGTGCCGTGCCCACTGTACACGTTGGTGCTTGGCTCTTTTGCTTGCTTTTTGCAGTTTATCCTTTGCTGTAGTGCTGCGTTAGGCTTTTCACTAGACTGCAAGTATAACCCCTGTGATATTTTCTGCCAGCTCTCTCTCTCTCTGTGGTTTCTTCCCTGTTCTTTGAAGTAAAACCATATTTTCTGACATCATTTGTACCTTACCTTTTGTCTGTCTTCGATCAAATGCTGTCTTGCCTTCTCAACATCTTTCAGCACACAAGTGTATTTTTAGTTTCCGTGCGCTGTGTCACTGTTGGTAAATATACGCGCTGTGTCGCATAAAGGAATGTTAAACATCACTACAAAAGCCCCTTGTTTTTTAACATCTCCCCAGGGTCTTGTAATGGATTTGTTAGGACTCTGGGGAGGTGTCCCTTTCTAACCTAGTTTCTGGTTCAGCTGTTCTGTTTTCTATCATTTCATGCAGCATTTTCAATTTTCTTCATGAAAATATGTGTTCATTTCTGATGCTGCTCTTACCTCTTTTTCCACGCTTTTTGAAGTATAGAGGCAAATCTCTTTGATGGGTTGGGTAATGTTTACCCAGTTAATCCTCTCTCTCCTAAAAGTCTGTTCACATATAGAAGTGCTGTACTTTTATTTTTTATTTTATTTGTTTGTTTTTCCCTTTTTAGCTGTTCAAGTAGCACTTTGCAATACTTCTGCTATAAGGGTGAAATAACTAAAGCAATTTTTTAGTTCTCATGACTTAACAACCAACTACTAGAACTGGAGTGCAGTGACCAAGTTCTTAGTTTGCTTCAGTTGAGAAATAAGTCATTCACTTAAACCCTGCCTGTGTAGGCTTTTGGTATGAACTGGCAGAGAAGAAGGAGGAATGGAAACAGCTTCCTGAATTCAGCGTGGTAAAGAATGAAAGTATGTCTTGCTTTCTCTTGGAAAATTGTTGCACACTGTTCAGCCACCAGTGTTACTGTGAATGAGTGTTAGTGTAGGCATCTTACATCTGTGTTACTTGATGATTAGGAAGAGAATGCAGGAGGGCTCTTTTGTGCTTAATATGCTGTAACTGGGACCTAGGTCCCTTGCTCTGCTTTCCATGTGAACTTTGGTAGTTTACCTCGTTGCTGCCTCAGTTCTGTTTTTGTCAAATTATAATAATACTTCTGTTATAATACTTGTGTGCTGTCTCTGCTGCTTTTGAAAAGTGGCTGGGACAGGGATGGTCTTCTGTTAGGCAGACAGAAATCTAATTATATATACAGATACAGTTGTGTGCTGGTGTATATGCTTGGATAGGTACATAATAGATAGCAATCTTGGCTTTGGCCAAAGCCTTTCAGTATATGCAGTAATGTAAATAGCAATGAGAATATAGTTGAAACAAATGATATATTGCTTTCTCAACAATTTGATCACAAAGTACAGCTTCCTGTTTTTAACTGTAGGTGAGTTTTTAGGTCTTGCCATAAATACTGTCTGAAAGCTTTTAGAACTCATAGGTCCATGCACAAATACATAAAAGAAAAATTTCTAGCCATCATTTCATGACTTTTTTTTTTTTTCCCCCTGAATTTATTTCTTTGGTACCATGATTCATTTTATTATAAAACCCTGTCTCCTTTTTGGCTTATTTTGCATCATAAAATGCACTTATGAGAAATAAAAAAAAAAGTGGAAGATGAGTGCTGTATCCAGTCAGAAATGATAAGTGTAATGTGGTGTTCTGTTTCCAGTAGTACCTACTGATCAGTTGTTTTGTAGGAAGTGATAAAATCTCCGTAATGGACAGTTATGTAATTATGAGTGGGAGTTTCAGAAACACTTAAGAGATTTAAGCACAGACATCTCACTGAAAGACAAGAAGGTTAGAAAAAGCCCAAACTGTGTAAATGTCTATCACCTTAGTGTTTATAGAAAGATATTTCTATGTTCATATTTATTGCTAGCTGTTACTAAAATATTGATCTGATAATGGATTACATGGGGATGGATGGACGCTTCTCCTACAATTCCTACCTTCCACTTCAAATTAATTTTACTGTGTGTTTTGTTGTTGCTTAAGGTAAACATCTTTAGGCAAAATTTGTCAGCTGCACAAATATTGAACAGTGAAGGCTAAGTAGTAGGCTTGTGGAAAAGAAGCAGGTGTTAGAGTGGATCATACCTTGCACAAGTCAACAGTCCAAATAATGTGTGTGAAGGAGCCCAGCATGTGAGGCACACAGCCTGTCTCCCTACTGTGCTCTGCAGTGACAGACTGCTGCAGCTGCCTTTGCAAACCAGACTTGAAGGAAGGTGAGGACCCACGTGAGGAAGCTCAGAAGAAAGCAATAGCAGTGATAATGTGACCTACAAGGAAAGAATGAAACAATCAGAATGGTTCAGGTTGGAGAAGTTAAAATATCTTACAAATTTTAAAGTGTGCTGCAATGAGGAAAAGAACAATTTATCCTCCATATTCACACAGGCTAAGAGCAGAAGAAAAGGGCTTAAGCTGCAGAGTTAGAGCAGACTTTGGAACAGCCCAAGAAGTTAAGCAGTAGACTAGATTGCTTAGGGACCTTCTGGGTGCTCTGTCCTGGAAGGCATTAGCAGAAGTAACAGGCAAATGTGTCTGGAATGCTTTAGATACCTTAGATTCCTTTAGAAGGAAGAATTTACTTCTAAGCCTGTTGTCTGTGATTTCAAGGGTACCAAAGTTTTATTGTGCTGATCAAATGACTGTTTTCACCGACACAGAACATAAATTCTTACAGAGTAACTACAGGTAGTTTATAGCTTGTAATTAAAGACCTCCCTCTCTCTCTTTTTTATTTCTTTCCTATTTTCTTTATTGCTGTGGCTGCAAACTGCCCAACAGCTCTTTCTCAGAATTTCCTAAACTAATGCATGTTATTTTGTACATTCAACCAACCTCACTGAAGGTTGAGTGTGGTTGAAATTTTATTTCGGTTTTTGGTTTCTTTTGCAACTATTTGATAATGACCTGAAAGAAAACAGATGCTAATCTTAAAGAGCTCCACAGATACCCTTCATCCATGCTCAAAACTGATCAGTGATTCTTGTTCTGTTTCTTTTTGCCAGCTTCCTGCTTGTGACAGTACTTTGTTCTGCCTGCACAGTGACTTGAGTAGCCCTTTGTGAAGGACATGACCAAATCTTTTGAGAAAGTTCCAATAAACAATGTGTTCTTGTATTCCTTTACTCATAGTGTTGTTTTTTTTTTTTTCTAATCCTTGAAAGAATTCAGCTCCTTAACAGATCTACCTTGTGTTCAATTCATCTTGTCCCCTCAACTATGCAGAAATCTTCAGTGTTCACATGCTCAGAAGGATTCTTCTTCCCTCTGTGTTTGAGAAGTGTTTGGGTTTTTGCAGACTTCCCAGTTTACAGGATTTCAGGCTTAGTTTCCTATGCTGAGGTGATGCTTACAAATGGTAATACAGGACCAGTATCCCGCAGACATTTTTAAGTGGTGTAGGTTCTCACACAGTCCTGTTCCTCTCCTGTCCCTGCATGACTGGGTGCATGGTTTCATTACAAGAATTTATGCACATGCACAATGCACTAAATCTAAAATTGAAAAATACCCAGCTCACCACCATGTACAGCAGCACAGAGCAGTGATAGCCTGACAGAGGCAACGTGTGGCTGGTTAATGTGTAGAAGGGAGAGAGATACCTGCCACCTTCTGACAGTTCTGTTGGCTCAATGTGTATCATACCTGGCTTAAGGTGTGTCAGATTGTCTGTTTTGGTCTTTTCATTTTGCGTTAGGTAATTTAGGCTGACAGTAGGAAATTCTCAACAGAAAGTCACAGAAATGTAAACAAGTAGTGCTCAACAACATCATGTTTAGCCACATGGAGACCTTGCCTCTTTGTATCTTACTGAGAAATGTGTATTTTTAAACACCTTTTTATTACAGACTGGTTCTTTTTTTAAACTTCTAACATCCTCAATATAGGAGGTAAATCAGATGTAGATGAAGGCACTAACAGAAGAACTAAAGATACTAAGAACAATGAGAGAATATCAAAATCAGGTATATCTGATTTGTGGGAAGGCACTGGAGGGGGTCCGCACACCAGGGGAAGAGTGAAACTAGAAAGTAGTGCTACTGTTTTTCAAGTACCAGAAGCCTTTGGGGTGAGTAGCTGTGCAGCAGATAAATCAGTTTGCAGATGCATCATGGCAGCAAGACCCAAATTAATATGGTTTTGGGTTATACAAATTAAAAAGAAATTCCTTCTTGAACAACTGTTAGAGGTAATTTGCCAAATGTGCATGCCCAAACATCTTGGTTTTAGACAGATGTAAACCAACTGGAGAGAGTTGAGGGACAAATGAAAAATGAGTACAGACCAAGGGACCGCCAGGCAAACATGCCTACTTTGGCCATGTGATAACTAGAACTGTAGCTGAGGGATATGATAAGAGTCTACAAATATTTGAAAGGCACATGCTTTAAAGATAGTAACTAATTAATTTAGTAAGGTGAGAAGGGGCATTACTAGAAATGAGGGAATGAGATTATGAAATATGTTGAAGTATGGAATAGTCTGTCCAAAGGAAAGGTTGGAAGAACAAATATATAAGAACAAATATATATAAGACTGGTAGAAAGATTCAGGAAATAATCTAACATCAAAGAATCAGCTTTCTGAGGAAAATAGATGGAATAATTTACTAAGTCTCTTTTAGCCATTTAACTTACATTTGCTTTTGAGGTATTAAAGCAAGTTGGCAGCCTCTCTTAACTCTTTAATTTTGCCTCCTTAATGCTTCCTGCCGATTCAAATCTACGTTGTTATTACCAATCCTATGTGCTGTCTTTCTTTAGGAAAATCTTTTTAATCAGAACAGTTAGGCAAACACTGTACAAAGGTATTAGGGGAAAAGAAAGGTGAATAAGCTTTGGGAATGACTTTCAAGGACATTGTCTTGCTTTGTTCTCCCTAAAAGCTGTACCTGCAAATAAAATGGGAGCAAAATGATACCAGATACAGAGGTCTGGTTGCACTGTTTTGTTCCTGTTTGCATCTAGGTGACTGATGTTGAGGGAGCTCTCAGAGTGTGAGTTACTATTTGTGCTATGTGCAGTTAACCTGCAGTTGATGGGATGCTAAGAACAGGAGCAAAACCTTTTTAGTTTAGCGGGAGGCAGCAGAGAATTTTTCATTCATGAAACAAAGTGCGTCTTAAATTGCAGCCAGAAAGTCAGTTTGACTCCATTTGAGAGGATGGGGAGCAGCCCTAAGCTGCTCTGTTTGGCATGTGTGATAGGGTAAATGGTAAAAGGTGTTTGGGTTCACCACTACTCTCCGTGGCTTCTTGTCTGGGTAGACATCAGGTGCCTGCTGGGCTTTGCTGTGGGGAGGGAAGACACCAACGAGGAGTCTGAGGGAGCCAACTGCCTGAGTCCCTGGCTTGTGAGAGGAATGACGTGGCTGTGCCTGGCAGTTGCTGACTGAGTCCTGGGATCAGTTTGAGGAGATTATTTTAAAAATTTGGAAAGTGTATGAGTTTTGGCATTTTCCTTTGTTAAGCAAAAAACCCTGAACCTTTATTTTCAAACAGCACTAAGAGAAAGTAAATTTATAATGCTGCATTGCATTTTTGTACATCATCTCTACGTGCAGTCTGTGCAAGGGTTTAAGTTGCAGTCTGTGCAAGGGTTTAAGTGGCTGTCTGAGCTCTGGTGTGGAGGACGTACAAGGGTTTAAGTTGCTGTCTGAGCTCTGGTGTGGAGGACGTCATCTGAGGTTGTTTTTTAACTTTTTTGTTGTAAAGAAAGGTCTTCATGTGAAATTCAAAACCAAGTGCCTGGTTCAATGATGCTTATTGTCATAGAAATTTTCACTCTGGTGGACTGTCAGCTCTTAAAAGAAGCCAGGAGGTTCTTGGCATATTCTTCCCCTTCCTGCTTTTCCTCTTATGTAACTGGGGGTCAATTTCAGTGAATAAGAAATATTGTCTTCCCTTTCACTTGCTGTATTGTGTGTGCATGGTCTTGTTGAATAATTTGCATTCAGAACAAAGCAGTTGTTTGCTCAGCCTGTGTGCAATGATCTTTACACATCTATAAAATAAAGTTCTCTTTGATCTTTCTTTCCTGTGTACCTTTAATCCAGACCCATTTTACTTCCCACCCACCCCCAGCTGGAGGGTGTACTTGTGAGTCAGGCATTTTTGTTGGCTTTCACTCTGTGTGCTGGCTTCTGAACAAAGGTGCTGCTGAAAAGGTGAGTACTTCCATCCTCTTTGATGCAGATTTACATTCAGAGGAACTGATAAATTTAGATTCACCAAACCTGTCACCTTAAACTGTATCTAGGTCCACGGTGGAGAAAATCTAATCTACTAGGTCATAAAATTGTGAGTATTGGCCATCAAAGCACTGTTAAATTCTGGTTTAGTGTAAATTGTATGGCATTCTGCAGTACTGCAGACCAGAGAACCTGAAAGGTAGGCATGCTTCATCTCTTGAGTAGATATGAATTTAGAACTAGAGAAATCTCTGACACCCTGAAAATAGTAATAAAAATACTATATGACCAGCATGGGAAGGGATGGCTGAGAAGAGCTTGACAACCAATTTCCTACATAGTTGTCTGAATTCTTCATCAGACCTAATGTCTGTCACACCAGTTGTCTACTGAAAGTATCTGAAGTACCTGAGCATTATGTGAAAGGAAAAGAAAATGGGCTTTTATCAAATTGAGAAGCCTACTTATGAGGATTAGCACAGAAGGAAACTTCTAAGAACACCCAGAGTGCTTTATGGTTGAGAAATAATGTTTGTGTTTTATCTGCATGAAGATAAAACTTTGTTTATAGAAAAGCATTAGTACTTTAAGGAAAGGTAGATGAAAGTAAGTATGTGGTACTGTAAAGTCTGTATTGGTCTGTTTTCCATGACACTGCATTAACCATCAGAAATGAGGACGTCATGCATAAGATTTGAAGATTGTTCTTGAGGTGCATCTGTAAAACTTTATGCTGTCATATGTTACGTCTGTATTGGTCTTCTACAGACAATTTTACTTATGCATGTTCTGTATTTAAAAATACTGGTGTTATCTACCTCTACCTGTAAAACTACTCTACATTAGAGTCATTAGCTTAATATTTTAGGAACAAAGGGAGTCATGGGTAAAACATTCTATACACTTCCAACTAGTAGCCTAAAAAGGCTTTTAATGTGCAAGACAGTATGTAAAGTAAATATCTTGACTTTGTGAAGAAAAACATCTTGGAATGTTAAAGATTAAAAGCAAATATTGTATATTCTGTTGGAAAGCTGGACTTTTATACTTGATAAAACTTGAACATACTGAGATACATAGCTTTAAATTTTGCCAGTTGCTGTTCTTGTTTGCTTAATTTTTCCAGTAGTAAAGTTTTTAATAGAGATATTGCATCGTATTAATAGAAATGTGAGTTATGTGTATATTTAGTAAAATATTTATTATCTAACAATCATCTAAGTATTGCCTTGTCTTGTAAGGAGCTGTAAGACTTCTAGGAGAGGTATAAGTATTTGTTAAAAGGAAAGAGGTTGAAAGAGCTCCTGTTCTGTAACTGCAGTTTGGACTTCTTTTTTTTTTTTCCTAATCTACTTGTTTTAAAAATCAGAGGGTTTCCATTTTGCTACTTGTCTGATCTGTGCTTTTCTATCTTGCCTCAGAAGATTTGTCTGTTGATGTCAGAAGTCCATATTAATGTGCCATTATTGTATAACAGTTGTATTTCTGACCTTACAGGACTATCTCATGGAATTTGATGTTCAAAAGTAGAAATTTCTTTTTTGGTAATTTCAAAGACATTTACTAAATTTCAGAGTAAACTTCAATCTTTTAAATTGTGAAACGCAAAGCAAGATTCTTTTTGTGGTTTTATGTGTAGATGAATGTGCTTGGTAGAGCAAGATCTTGTTCTGTAATTCTCTTGCCCTGTGACAGCTATGAGAAAAACCTTTCTGACTTAGGACACTTACACTCTCTTAACAGAAGGACACTAAAATAAGCAGTCTGTGCATACAGTCCAAAAACTAGTTCTGTGTGTCAGAAGTGTGTCCCTGACTGATGTTTGGCAGAGTATGAATTGGAGTTTCCAGTTGTGTTTGGCATTTTTTTTCTGCCAGAAAGTGGTGAGGAGCAGTCATGAGGAGAACCATATGCAGAAGGATTTCCAAGCAAGCAAGGAGCAATCTTAATAGCAAGAGGTGGCAGGTGGATGTAAGGATCTGGCCTGGAAAAAGTTACAGTTATGAGGCTGTAATTTTATTATATAATCATAAAGAATAATTCGCTTGTACCTGGGGGGCTGTAGAGAATAATAATTTCCAATAAGGTTTAATTCAGCAGTTATCAGGGTACTCTTGAGGCTAAGTGTCTTTGGTCTTTTTAGCATTAGCAGCTAAATCATGTGAGACTCTGTAGTATAACTGAGTTGGAAAAGAAGGCATGGATTCCTCAGAAGGAAACAAAAACACCCTCTCTAAATCCTTCAAAAACACAAACTGCCCTAACTTTATTTCCAAATATGATGCTTTCATAAAAGGTAAAGTTTTAGGGATCTGAGTCAAGTTGCTTCTTTCCTCTTGTCATTTCTCTCACCCTTTCAAATGAGTTGCTGTATGCTTTCTGTCATACCCATGTAATTGTCTGAGCTGTAGAGCATGCAGTAACTTCATGCAGGGAACAAAAGCACTATATAAAGCAGAAGTCAATTTTTATTTTTATATATTTATTTTTGTTAATCAGACAACCTGATGAGACTGGAGATACAAAATATTTCTTTGTTTGGAATATTATTTGATTTAGCAATGTAATTTTAGTTATGGAAAGAAGCTACTTGCTCATCCCTGATGTTCTGTGGTATGCATTTCTTTGTGCTCTGATCTGCGATGGAGGAAGGCTTGAACACCCTCTTTTCGTACATGAGGAATCTGTAGAGGGATCTTTGGAGTCCCTGCATTAACTGTTTGCATGCTACTCTTCATTTTCCAAACCCAGGGAACTGATGATTTGGAGGTGATTGTAAGCATATAACTTGACTGCTGGAAAACATTCTGGGGCCCCTTTTCAGGTCCTCACTCAAAAGAAATTTGGGTGTAGGGCAAAGTTTTAGACCTCTGTGTAAGAAACACTGGATTTGAACATGAAGTGCTCCTTTGCTGAGGAGCTCTGGGCACATGGGTCTGCGTTACCAGTGGCTGCCTGGAGCAGTCCCTTCCTGCTGC
>NW_008631858.1:29380-54622 GCF_000691845.1 Merops nubicus
AGCAGACTGATATCTCCCTCTCCAGTAACCAGTAGCATCCTTGTGGTTCCTTTCAGATGCTCTGGCTTTTGTGAACTAGAGTATACAGGGGTGGACATTGCATTGAATTTGGTGTCTCTCCCAGGCTGGCAGGATTGTTCCCAGCTGTCAGTGACTCACAGAAGCCAGGTTACTGTCTCAGAATTCAAATCAGTGGAATTTGCAGTTAGTTTCTCTTCAATTGTCTGGCAGAGATTAAATTTCCTATGAACTAGGAAGAGCAGGAGAGATTCCATAAAGTAGAAGCTTTGAATGTGTGTTGGGTCTGAAAAATTGCTGAGTAGTGCTGTCCTTCCTCAGTCTGTCCTGCTGTTTCATTTTTTTATGTCTAACTTCTTATGCTGTGCATGTTGCTGAACATCTCCAGTTTCCAGAACTGCTTTAAAATGAGATAAACATCAGGCAATTGCCATGTTATTCTTTCTCTACATGGATGGCAAGCTTAATCTGAATTTAGAGGTTCTGTTCTTCCAGTAGAGTAATAACTTTGTTTGTGCCAAAGAAAAGGGGCACAAATGTCATCAGTGCAATTAATTAATTGCATTAATGTACTTAGTGAGCAATAAATTACATTTTATCCTGTCTTTTTTGCTACTTGCTAATTTTTAGCAGATAGGTTATCTTTGCCCCCTATGCTAATATGAAGGGATAGTGAAATAGCTGGGATATGCCATGTAGAATGGGGACCTGGGTTTACATGTTAGTTTTGACTGCTTTGGTAGTGTGAAGTTCCACTGGAGAGCCTGCTAGGCTCCAACAGAGCTGCCTTTGGCCATGGGCAGTGTGAAGTGCTGGCTTCCAAACAGCACAGAATCAGTAGGATGCTTTGGATTTTGCTTATATTCTTTGAAGATGACTGTTAGCTAACTGCAAATCACTGTCATTTTCCAAAATAAATAAATCTTCTGAAGCTTATTTGCCTTGTGATGCTCTGTAGAGTATCAGAGTATCTGGAGCAAGTTTTGTCTGCTGCTTGTATAGTTGGTACTGATTAGCCCACATTTGTAGCTCGATTATAATGCATTCAGCACCTTGTTCCCTCCTTCCTGTCTGTGATTTGTACTTGTGAACCTTGGCTGTGTGTATGGAAAGTATCTTCTCCTTCAGATTGCTGTTTGAAAATATATGAATGGCAAAGAGAATAGCAAGTGTTTGATCCTCCGTGTTCTATTAATCTATTGAAATGAAACTCCAAAAACCCAGAGTAAGAAGATATTTGTTTCACTAACCAGGTAAGCAAAGAAGGAAGAGGTAATTGACACAATTTTATTTTCTAGTTATACTAAGCAAAAACAGCCTGAGGAGACTAAAGGTGTATGCATTTCAGTCTCTGGGTACGTTTTTCCATTAAACGTGATTACTTTCTTCTCTACAGTTCTATGTTTGCTTCCATTGTGTGCAAATACTGTGTTAGGTGGTTTACTGTGGCTGTACTTCTAGTTGCTCTAAGAAAGCAATACTTCTGACTACTTATATACATGATGCATAAGGCTTCAGTGACTTATCTTTTGTGTACTGAGTATTTCTGCTGAGGTTGCTGATAAAATTAACCCTGTCCTGAGTTGTCCAGGTCTTCCTTCCATGAATTGGAGAAGTTTACTCTTCTGTTTTTTTCTAAGATCCTTCCTGCTAAGAGGATCATTGGAAGTTCTATCCAGGTAATGAGCTTGAAAGTAATCAATCTCAGGGCTTATAGGGGATGATATTTATAATGACATAATGACCCTTTTGTGGACCCTTTCTCCATTGATCCAAAGTACTCTTTTCAATGTCTGGTAAAAGCAGTTTTAATTTTTGATACGTCACAAGAAAATGTTTTCACTTGAAACAGTTCTACTACCTTGCAGTTTGTTTTCTGGAGGCATCTGGAGGGCTGCAGAGTTTCACCATGTCGACTGCTGCAGACTTGTTTGCATGAAGGAACTGAGCAAAGGTGAAATTAACTTTGATGGGAAGTCAGCGTGTAGTAGACTCAAGTACCTTAAGTCATGGTGTGGACTTCTTATTCAGAAATAAGTTAACCTGAGTTTGCTGTGCCTTTACCTTCCTTTCCAAATGCCCAAAGAACAAAAGCTCTTGTTTTGCTGGTGGTCTCCCCTGTTGATCTAAGTGGCACAACAGATCCAGCAAAATTCATACAGTAAATGCAAAAGTTTGTCATGTTTATCACTTAGATTTTCTCAGCTCAGTGTTTTGGCACTAACTTGGGCGGTTGTTCAGAGCCCTAAGAGCAGTCTTTACTAGAGGTCACATTGCAATTAGCATCAGCCTGATGAGAGTAGCCTAACTATGGTCTCAGAATTGTACTGTAGTCTCTCGAAGTGAACAATAGATGATAATATGGAAAATACTGTGTAGATACTGAATTGTTACCTGGACTTTCAAAGCACAATGTTCTGTACTCCCTTTAAAGGGCAGGACAGGGTGCAAGAGAAAGAGAGGGACAGAGCAGTAGATACACAAAGGAGAGGTAGCACAGCAACATACAAATTTGATTCTAAGTTTAAAATCTGGAACTTCTTTGAAGGCTTGACAAATCTAAAGTAATATATTTTGTACGTAGTGAATACTTCAGCACAGGTAATTTAAAACTTCCATTTTTACACTTCTTTATCTGTGTAAGATCAAGGAGTTATTCAGAAGAGCTGAGCAGAAGCAAACCTAAATTACTAACAGGAGGTACTTTTTATTATGCCCAAATTTGTCTGTGGAACTCATGGCCATGCTTGTTACTATTTCTGAGGTGTAAATGGGAATCAGTGGGATATGGCATGCATGACTGATGGAAAAGAAGGAAAAAAGGAACCACATAGAAAAGGATGCAAATTCAAACCATACAACGAGTGAGTCAATTTCTAAAGACTGCTTATTTCCATTAATATTTTCATTCAGGCTTTCTTGAAACTTTTCAAAAAGGGTGGAAAGGCTTTTTTCAATTTGTCCAATATTTGAGCAAGATAAACTCCAGCTCTGAATTGTCTTCTTTACTATCATACACTTCCTGATACTGTAAACCAGTGTAATCATTAACTACCAGGGAAACGGGGCATCAAAATTCAGTTGCTATTTCTGGAAATGCTTTTTGTGGAAGCGGAACTCCCACAGAAGACTTATTAATTCAGCTTACCTTGTCTTCTGTTCTACGTTTCCTTTCAGTTCTGTAATTTATAACTTCTTTTGAAAGTTCTTCTTTACCCTGTTGATCGTGCAGGATTCCAAGTCCTTCATTCGTTCTCTCCTTGCAGTTCCTGTCTGCGTTCATCCCTAATAGAGGGAACCTCAGACAAAGTGTGAATCTCATATGGAAATCAGGGATCAAGAGGGTAATCTTTGAAGTGAGGAAGGAATATCTCCACCTTAGAGTACTTGAACTGCTGCTGAAGTGGCTGGTCCTGTGGCAAAAAGTGAATAATTTGGTAAATTTCCAACTGTCTTTAAGATATCTGGTAACAAATGGTTTTGTTGAGAATACTGTAGAGAGTATAGACTATTTCTTTTACTGAGCCACTTTGGATAGTCTGAATGGAAGGGAATTTGCTCTGTGTGCATGTAGCATTGACGGCAGTGGATGTGCAGAAATCCTTCAGGCACATCTTAAAGGCAGCAAACAGGGTCACCTGTCCAGCACTGACTAGCTGGCAAATTGTCTTCCCTACCTGAAAAGGCACCAGGAGCTCACCATTTCTGATGTAATTATTAAGAAAAGTGTACATTTATTCTTTTGGCTCCATGACACTTTAGAAGTACTTCCCAGCTGCATGTCTGTTCCTCTCTTCTCCGAGTGCTCTGTGTCTCTAATTTGTGTGTGAGGTGTTTTCTTGCTCTTTTTTTCTTAAGCAGAAATGTTCTATCTTGGCATAAGAAGAGGTCCCTCTTGCCTTTGTTGTCTGTATTGTACCTTCTGTATCTGGAATTTGTGGCTTACTTTCCAAGCCAGTATAGGTGAGGAAAAGCAGCTACATGAAGAGGGTAGGCACGTCACAGTAATGTAGTGAGGAGAGAGAAAGGAATAATGGGATGATGAAAGCCAAAACATTCCCTGAAATGAGCTTCTAAAAAAACAGAGAGAGTGTGCATGTGGCAGAGAGGGAGTGGTCTCAAAAGGCTGCATTTGTTCCCTGGAGGCTCCCATGTGCCATAACTGAGTCAGCATGTCAAAATGGAGTATCTGGCAAGTTTTGGGAGTTAGGGAAAACTGCTTCTTCTGCACATACAGGGCTTGGATGAACCCTGACTTACAGTGATAGTATGCTCTGCTTTTGTATTGCTGAAGCCACAACACAACAGAATGTCTGTCTAACCAAGGACTACAAATAACAAATAGGTGATGTTACTCTAAGAATTGCTTTAAAGCTTTTTCTTGGGAAGCTAACAATAATTGGCTTAGACTTTGCTTCTGATAATGGCTGTGAAAGAAGATGATGAACAGAGGGCAAGATGACTTAATGTGCTGTTGAGATACATGGAATGCAGGCTGCAAGGGCATTCCCTAATTTATTTCCAAGTCTCAAAGAAACAAACATCTGCATGTCTTAAAATATTTCTTATGTTGGTGTAATGTTTTGTGGGTAAACTGGCTTTTCATTGCTGTCTTGATTTTTGTGTTTTAAATGGATGCAGAAGGGACGATTACAGCACTTGGTCCTGGCACATAGTTACAGCCTTTGGCTGGGTGACTTCATGCGTGATGCTGCACTGGCAGCTCTCTCCTTGGCCGTAGCTTGCTCCTGCATTGCCCTAGGAATTCCTATGAAGTTGAAAATCCTTTAAAGCCAATGTTTCCATGCTAACAAGCTAATTTTGTCTTGATTGTTTTTTATGTAGACTCTTCACCTTTGGCAATTTCATATTTTATAAATCATGCTTACTGACATATTTGATGTTCTGATTGTTTCCATAGTGACAGCAATGGCAGAAACTTGCAGAAGGAAGGTGACAGCATTGTATTTTCAAGATCAACTGTTTTACAGAGAAATAGTTGGAGGGGGTGGGAATACATTTTTCCGATCAGTCACAGAGTATTTAGGAGTACTTACTTGGAGGTCAGAAGGACGAGGAAGCAGCACAGGTGGATTGGCTTGGTATTTTGGCATTTGTTTGTGTGGGGAAGCAGTGAACACAAGGTCAGCCTAGAAAACATGAGGTGTTTTCTGCAGTGTGTCTCCTTGCTGCTCCAAAAAGATGATGAAATTTCAAAATGCAGAAAACTACAATGTACAAATTATTGTCACAGAAGAGATAAAAGTTGACATACCTGTGAGACAATGTGTAACATACTTTTTGTTTTGTAATTTCTCCCTTAGAAATTCATAACCTAAATGCAGGAAGCTTTTAGCATTGGAAATCAGACACTTACAAACCCATTAGTGAGAGCTTCAACTTCCTTTTTCCCCTCTGGTAAAATCAGCTGTCTGATTTTATTTTCTGGGAAGCAAGGCTTTATCCTCTTTCATTACACATCATATTACCCATGTTTGTCAGTAGGATACCTTGAGAGAATACAGTTGTTTGTTTAGAGTCCATGCTACAGTAGAGAAGGTTGTTTTAAAGCATTTTTTCAGGAGAGACAAGTGTCCCTCACATGTGCTTTTGTAATAGGTGTTGGTGCTTCTGTATGCTGTGTGATCACTTGATGCAGTTGCCTAAATTGTAAGGTATGGCCAACTTTCTTATATCAGCACAGACAAGTGGGAGGAGATAATGTGCTTGTAAATGATGTTAAATATTTTCTTTCAGAGACTAAGGCTTTTCTCTGAACCCTTTGATAGCATTCAGAGTGTACTTTCCCTCCTCACCACTGTCACAGTGCCTAGGATCTGCAGTCAGCTTTGGGACCTTGTGCCCAGGTAGCTCTGCCTAGGAAGAGTACGTCAGCCTGTGCTGCTCATATCCAGGTGGCACGCACCTCTCCTGCCCTGGGGAAATCAAGCAGGCTAGTACTAAGACACAGGTGCTACGCTCCAATTTAACACATTGTTAAAATCAGATCTCTTATGCCTTCCAGCCAAAATGTGCCATTGCACTGTAAACTGAATTTGTGTTACATTTTATTACACTGGGGAAGAGAAGCCGGCAGCGGGGAACTTCTGTTGCCTTGAAGGCTGAAGAAGTTACTTAGTTGTCTGTGGCTGAGGCCTTTTAGGTCACATCTGTGATGGTACCTCAGCTGGTTCTCTCATTATTTTGGTATCTTGGGAGTGCATAAAAATTGGTAATTTATGATTCTTCTTTATATTTATCTGCAAAGTTTTGTTCAGCTGACATCTTGAAAAGTGTTATGATTCTAATTTTCCCTTCACCCCACTGAAGGAGAAGTTTCTCTGTTTTGTACCAGCTGGAATCATTGTGTCTAAAACTGGAAAGGGGTTTAGAAATGGTGGGAGCCATTAGTTGTAGCAGAAAGGCCAAAGTAAATTGTACCAGCTATTCTAAAGACTGTCCCCTGACTTGCAGAGTTATACAGAATTAAGAGAAATCAGTTTCTTCTAAAGAGACAGGTTCATTTATATAGTGTTAAGCTGTTGAGATACTGACTTAGTGGGAAAATAAGAAGATTGGTTAGGATGTGTTCACTTCCCCCTATCCCCCCCCCCCCAAAAAAAAAAAAAAAAGCCAAAGCCATTGTTTTTTCATTATTTACACTGATGGGCCTTTAAGACATAGCTTAGTGATGTACCTTAAGTAGTGTCCTGTCTCCCAAGCATATGTTGGACATAATTTATATTTGGGTAGCGTTATGAAATGTAGACAGATATTTAGGCATGCCTCTGTCGTATGAAACTTGTATCTAATTTCTTCATCTATGCATCTCACTTCTTACGATTTGCAGCCTTTTCTGATCCCCCTTAGAATGAAAGGGTAGTGGTTTTCTTTTTTCTGCTGTTAGCGATAGCAGTTAGTGCTGATTAATTTGCATTGACCCCCCTGCTGCTTGTTAAAAGATAGCTTTATTTGCAGAGGTATCATGGTGTGCTTAATTTGGCTTGCGGAATCTTTGTAGCTGTTTTAATCTTACATGAAATAGGTAAAATCCAAGAGGAAATTTGGAATGGAAAAATGAAAAGAAACCAACTATTAACATGTAAATTTACCTATTAAAGCCATAGACCATGTAGATCCGGATAGTGTTATATTCGTTTCTTGAAACAGAACTTTCACTTAAACCTTGGGAGAACATCTGCATTTCCTGCATGTCTTTTGCTCCTGGTTCCAATTACAGGCAGCTGTCTGAAGTATACTCAGTGAAAACAGCTAATTGTGCCCTTGTAAACATCTTCAGTTTAGAGGAACGTGTATTTATTTGCATGAAAATGTTTGCATGTAAAATACTGAAAACTTTTACTGCAGATAGGTTTCAGATTTCAAAACATATATGCCTCTAATGCTCTTCTAAAAGCCCTTCCTTCACTGGTTCATCACGTTCATCTCTCCATGTGCCATTCATGTTTAGTGCTATTGGAAGTTCTTGGATAACAGGTTGAGGTGGCATTGTGTGTGTTGTTTTAGCTAGCATTAGCCAGATCGTTAGGACGCTTGTATTTGCTCTCTGTCTCTTAGGAAGCATAAAACTCCTACAGTGCAGATGATTTTGCATTTATTCTTTTGGTTTCTAAAGTAGTTTAAAGTTTTTTTAATGGATGATGTTGAATATGAGTTTCTATTTTATGAAAAGTTTTTAAAACTCTGTAACTAAAAAAAAAGAATAACCTAAGTATGTTAAAATTTCAATCCCATGGGATTCAGAAGATCTTTATCCTGATGGGGATGGTCTGAATAAATAATGCTGATTCTTTTGAAGATACTTTTATTATTCTTCACTTTGATTGTGAACACTTGAAGTTAGGAAGCTGTGGAGTTAGTATCATTTTGCTTATTAGAGAAATTTGTTTTGATAAAGTTGTATGCATGAAGACCCTCCTTCCCCTTTTGGAGTGGTGTGTCTGCAGTGGGAACTGACTGGTGACTGAGTGGTACAGCATGTTCTTTTACTGATGACACACATGTTGTGTCATCAGCTCCAGATCAATCTATCTGTCCATATTCACTCGTACCTCACAATTACTTAAATTGAGAAGAGCTCATAGATAGTTCAGCCGTAGCTGTCAATTTAAATCAAGATGCTTTTGATTTCCAGGGTGCTGTCCTCAGGACTCCCCAAGGCCTGGACTTCTTGGAAAATTTCTGTGTGCAAAAACAAAGAAACTGATTAGAAACTAATAGCACTTTTAAGCCTTTTTTTATTCCCAGAAACCATTTTAATGTATGCTTTGAAAGATTAATGTGTAATATCTTTTCTGTTGTGTCCTTTGAATCTTTAAGGTTTTTTTTCACTTGTTCTTTCTCACTTCTGCATTTCAGCTAGGTAAAATACGTTTTATTCCATAATGTTCATAAGTGTAAATTTATAGTACTTTGGCTGTATTTTTCAGAAGTTGTCTTTTGTTTAGCTGGGATGAAATTGGAAATAGCAAACAAACAAACAAACAAACAAAAAGTTCCTCACAGCAGATGAACTTTTGACATTGACAGGATCTGCAAAACTACAGACCTAACAACTGCATAAATTATTTTACAAGGTTTACAGAGCAGGCATCTACCTGAAAAAAAAGTGAATTTAGTTATGGGTTCACATCTGTGTGTGGCAGCAGAAGGTCTGTTTGTTCCCCAGGCAGGTGCAGTACAAGATGTGTCATTGCCAGTGCCATCCCACTAGTGAGATTCACCACTGGTTCACTTCTCTGTAAAATTACTGCTGGTTGAGATGGTAACTTTTGTAACATGAAAGTTGTGTGGAGACCACCAAACTCAATCTGAACCAAAGTCAGCTCCATTCTCACCCAGCCTGAAGCTACTGCTGTATTCCAGCTTTTATTATTGCAGGACAGGCAGACCTGGTGGACAGTCCTTTGAATGTTGGCTGTGCTGTACTGTTTATTCTTCTGTTCTGGGAAGAGGGATAAGACCTTTATTCTGTGTGAGTATGCTTCTCTCCTCACTTCAGTACCACTCAAAAAGTTCCTTTCTCACAGCAGATGAACTTTTGACATTGACAGGATCTGCAAAACTACAGACCTAACAACTGCATAAATTATTTTACAAGGTTTACAGAGCAGGCATCTACCTGAAAAAAAAGTGAATTTAGTTATGGGTTCACATCTGTGTGTGGCAGCAGAAGGTCTGTTTGTTCCCCAGGCAGGTGCAATACAAGATGTGTCATTGCCAATGCCATCCCACTAGTGAGATTCACCACTGGTTCACTTCTCTGTAAAATTACTGCTGGTTGAGATGGTAACTTTTGTAACATGAAAGTTGTGTGGAGACCACCAAACTCAATCTGAACCAAAGTCAGCTCCATTCTCACCCAGCCTGAAGCTACTGCTGTATTCCAGCTTTTATTATTGCAGGACAGGCAGACCTGGTGGACAGTCCTTTGAATGTTGGCTGTGCTGTACTGTTTATTCTTCTGTTCTGGGAAGAGGGATAAGACCTTTATTCTGTGTGAGTATGCTTCTCTCCTCACTTCAGTACCACTCAGTAGGGTGTCTTTTGAGACGATAGCTTTAGCCAATTCATAGTAGATTTGTTTCCAAAATGTGTATCTTGTTGGCGAGACACATCCACATTCCCTTCCTGGTGGCTGTAGGAAAACACACGGTAGGATAGTATGGTTGGTACATATCTCTGCTCTTGGAATGCTTTTTAGCACATTTCTGAATATTGGTAACATTGTCAGTATCTTCCCCCTTTCTTGAAGAGTGCTGCTAGAATGGATTTGGGAAATCTCTCCATTTCTATGGCCATGGCTGCATCACAGGAAGACAAATAGGTGATGTTAGCAGACAGCAAGTCTTTGAAGTAGGTTAGAATCAACTTCAGAAAGAAAAAAAATCCCTTCTCTGAGCTACTGATAAACAACAATGCTTTGAAAACTTCAAGAGGATCAAGGTGAAACTCTGTGAACAGCAAGTGCAGAAATGATGATCCTGCTTTGTCCCAAGTGGCAAAAATACCTTCTTTCCTTTTTGTGCTCCTGTAACAAAGCAAAGTAACAAAGTACTCTGAGATTGTTCTATGACAGGAATATAAAAAGCTTTTTATGTTAAATGTCTTCATCTTAGTAGATATGGGTAGTACATATTTTAAAAGGGATGGAAATATTTCAGTGGAATTCTAAAATATCTTAAAAATAAGTGAAAAGAACTGAATTCATCTGATCGTGCAAATGCATTTAACAGCATTTATTTGCTTATTTAGACTTGTAGGAGGCTAACATCTTCAAGCTGGTGTGTGTCACTCCCAGTTTAGTTGGCTTTGGCAGAGAGAGACTGGAACAGTCTCATTTCTCTTTTTCTTGTTAAATTCTTCAGGAAAGGAGGAAAGTAATTCTGAACCATGCACCTGAAGTACATTTCAAAAAGATAAATATGCCCCCCTTTACTTAAGGAAAAGGCTGGGAAGATGAGTTGGAGAACAATAGAAAGTGGCTGCAGAAATGAAGTGACTGTAGGATTGTTCCCTCCAACATTACCTTTTGATTTTTCCAAGATGCAGAGTCTTGGAAAACAAAGGAGCAAAATAAACACGTTTTCAAAAGAGGTCAGTGTTTTTCAAAAGTAATAATATATTCACATGTTTTTGAAATGGCTGTTGGTGGATAAATGCTGAAGTTCAGTGGACAGGAGCATATATTAGTGTGCCTTACAGGTTGCAATGTCATGAATGGGAAATAAATACTTACATAAGAAATTGAAAGCAGAATGTCCAAAATTCAGGTGGAAATAATGAAGAAAAATTGACAGTTAAAAAAAATTTTAAACATATTCAGTGACAAATGAGGACTACTGGGAGAGCTCAAAACAACTCTGCAGGTCACCTTTAACAAAAAAAACCCTCACTGTATAGAAGGCTATAAAAAAAAAAACCAAGACAACAGTGTGTCCCATATGCAATATAAAAGTGAGAAGAAATTCAGAATTGAGAGGTGGGGGAGGGTGAATTAAATGTGTCCTTCAGGAAGGAATCTGTGTAAAGAATTGACAAAGAAATAAGATGGCAGCATCAGGAGCCAGGATTTGCAGAGCTTTTCAGTCCTTTGTTTGGTTATCTTGCATAAGTACTTTAGCCAGAGACTCTTTCAGTAGCTGCATGGGGCCAGCTTGGAACACAAACATGCATGAATCCAAATGTAATTTCCCTGTTGTGCACATTCTGGCTGTGACAGCTCAAGTTATGAATGTAAAATAGCAGGAAAAAACTTCAGAAGATGGCCAGGCCTGAAATGTATAAGACCTGACTTACCCAGAGCTCCTATGAGCTCTGCAAAGGTGCTGCCTGAAATTTTAAGTCTTGCTGCTTCCATGCTTCATTGTGGTGTGCCTCAGAGGAGAAGAAATACCCTGTTTCTCCATGCATCTGAGCGATTTAGCATAATGGAAGTAGCAAACATTCATTTCCTTGTAAGGTGCAAAGCAGGCAAAGAAGGTGACGTTGATTCTGTATTCTGGTTTGCAGCCAGTGCTCCCACACAGGCTGAGTCAGGATCAGTGGCTTCGATTTGTAGGCATGAAGTGTTGTACAAGGAACAACAGTATCTTTACCCATTCAAGCAGTTCTATTTTCTGTGGGGCAATAATCTGCAGCTTTCCCTAATTCCCAGTGTTCAGAAGGCATTTGTCTTTGCTCTGGGGAGGACTGGTGCAAAATAAGAGATGTCCTTCCCTCACATCAGTACACTGCTCACAGACAGGGCATCTCATCGTGGCCGTGGAACAGCTTGTCTCAGGGACTGTGAAGGCCAGGAAAGGGTTTTTCCCTCGTCTACATGCAACTTTCACAGCAAAGAGAAGTTGCAAAGTTTACAACTTTTCCTGATTCTTCAGCATCAGATTTTCCTGGGTCTACCCTCTCCCACTTTTTCCAACCTCCTTCCATCTCTTGTTACCATGGAGAATGAAATGCCAGTTCCATTCAAGTTGTCGGCTGAATAGGTTTTGAGGTTGATGGATGGTGAGAATCTCTTATCCCTCCTTCTCCAAACACCGCCCCTGCCTGGTTCTTGACATTTCACTTGCCAGAGACTGGCAGTCAGTGAGAGGGAGCTGAAAAGGAGGCTGGCAGTGTCCTGCTGAGATGCTTTTTCAGTTTCGTGGATGAAATCAGCAGCCGTGAGAAGGTCTTAAGGACTTCAGTGCAGAGCCTTGTCCTGAAGCTGGCTAAGGCATGAATGCTCACTTGAGTGCATTCTCCCACTTCCCCAAAGCACCCGGGGAAAGAAAGATTCATGTACATGTCTTGTTTCTACTTATGACTGTTTCAAGGGGTGATGTAACATCTGCAATGTAAAGGGAAAGGTAAGGAATGAATGAATATGATGCATGCTCTGGCATAACCCGTTCCTCTCACATAGACTTCTTTTAGCCTTCATTTTAGTGCCATGTCACACGAGAAGTGGGATTGCTTTGCTGCAGTCTGACTTGCCTTGTTTCCTGGCTGTGATGCTGAAGTTAGCAGGAGAGTGTGTATTTAGCAGGATTCTAACAGTCCCTGTATGCACTGGTGCCTACGTGTGGTATTATTAGCACAGTGTCAAAACAGCTTTCTGAATAAGTTACCTTTTAATAACAAATATGTAGAATCTTGGATGTTAGCAGGCCCAAGGTTGAAATGTGATGTTTGGGATACTGTTGAAGTGCACAAAATGGAGCTACGAAGCAGAAAAGTCAAAACAATAGCACTGTAAAATTACACAGAAAATATTTCTTTGTTATGACTTATTACTTTTTCATACAAGATAACTATGGTTTTAAAGGGGATCAGGAGAATTTTCAGCTTATGCTGAAAGGCTTAAGCTTGTCCGTTTTACTAGAGGGGTTGTTTTGACTGATGACCACAGTAGAGTCCGGAAAAAATAAATACGTGGCATTGTTTGTTTGGTCGATAGGTGTGTGGATTTCACTTCTGCAAGTAGTTAGTAAATATAATTACTTTAGAATTAAATTCAGGCCTTTTTTTTTCCTAACTAGGAGCATTCCACAGACATATACTTGCTGGGAGAGGGAAGATATTTTTGTGAGCTTTCTGGTGAAACCTGCTGTTCAGCACTGTACCAGCACAGGAATTAATACTGGTGGTATATTTCAGCAGGTGGCATTTCAATTTGTCTAAGCTCATATGTGAAAATTTGTTTTGGATGCTTTTGAAAAACTGTGCTTGATAAGCAGTTGTGAATTTATTTCAGTACATCTTTTCAGAGCATTGCACTGATAAATATTTCCACACCTTCTATGTATTCCTAAACTTGCTAAACAAATACATCTTTCCACACTGCCACTAACAGCTTTTGCATCTGTCTTAGCTCCTCCAGAGTTTGTTTCCTATTTGATGCTTTATGTCCTGTTTGTTGTTGGATTGTTGTTTCTCTGTTGGAGTTTTCCTACTGTGCGGTTGCTTTTCCTGTTGTGCAAGCCACTTCCAAAATGCTAATACGTTAGCTCTTTGGCCACTGGTGTGTTAAGAGAAAATTTCCAATTCCTCCATCAGAAAGACATGTGCATATGTCAATACATACAAAATAGAAATAGATATATTTATATTAAATATTTATGAATATACCATCCTGTTCCTTACTTAGTTTATTGTAAAGATTATAGTAGTATTTTTGTCCCCAAAGCTCGGGATTCCCTAGAAGGATACATGCCTAGTTGACCCGATTACATCTGAGTTTTAGTCATATGAGATAATATGCAGGACTTTGATCTCTCCTCGTTTAAATCTGGTTGGCTGGACTACTGCAGAAAACTTAGATTTAAAAAAATACACTGCTGAAGCAGCTTCTTTTTATTATAAATACTTCACCCATGTCAGATGGAGTTGTGAGAAAGTGATACGGGGAAGAAAAAGAGGTGGAAGTCCATTGGGACACAAAATGATACTGTTGTTTGGGATTAGCTTCCTAAAAGGCACTCAGCTTCATGTTACCGTTTGTAAGGGGCAGCGGAAAGAGTAAGCATCTGTTTTAATGTGATCCTGAGTGAGCTGAAGTAGCATCAGCATCAAGACTTGTGTGTGTATTTCTATTTATTCTGTTAACCTGCTGGGGTTTTTTGTACCTTCTGTATGAAAAAAATACACTCCTACCTGCTTATGAGTTTGCATGAGATGAAGTCCCCTGTCTTTCTTTCCTACTCCGTTTGTGAGAATTGTTGTGCTAATAATTTTACAGGTTGTAAACATTTTTTTATGGGTATTTTTAACAGGTTTCAACATCTGTAAAAAGAGCTTCCAGTTTTCAACATAAGTATATTTATATTCACTTTGCCCTCTGAGTTGCTGCCTCCTCTTTCCCCCACCAAGGCTGGCCTTTCCTTGATTGTTTTATTTTTAATTTTTGTGGTTTTCCTAGTGAGAATTGGACTGACTTGACAATAGCAACACACTTTTTTATTAGGACACATCTGGTAGCTTCTCTGCTTCATTCCATCTGTTCTTTGGTTAAATTATTCTTGGAGAAATTTTTTTAAGTCCCACTCCTTTTAGATCCAGAATTTTTTTGCTTCATTTTTCCCTCCTGCTTTCTCATCTGAACTGTGGCCAGAGCTTGCCATATTCTTATCTCTCCCTGAAGGCTCCTGGCTGCAATTTACGTACAGGCAGCTGGAGAAAGATCCAGCTCTAAACCTTCATCTGTTTGCTAGATATTTTACTTTATCTTTTCCTCAGTGATCAGTGTGTGGGTTTCCATTTGCAGCTTTCCCAAGCAGTGCAGCATAGAATTGACCTCGTTTGCTTCCGCTCTGCTCCCATCCTTGCTGCCTGGTGCCCCGGTCAGTGAGGATGGGCAAAGCTTTGTTCCTCCAGCTGGGGGAAAAAGCCCCAAGTGGAGCAGCAGACTGAAGCTGTCCCTGGGTTTACAAAGACAGCTCTTCACTGATTCGTACTTTGCAAGTTACCTTTGTAACCTCAAAGTCTGGAAAATTAATTTTAGCTTAGCTTTTGGCAGGCTTCCTATCTGCTCTGGTAAAGTGAATTTTTAAGCCCTTTATTATAAGCTGGTCTATATACAAAGAATGAGCATCATGCTCTTCAGTTTCTTGTTCTCTTATCTCTGGTGTCATTTACTGGAATCTCTCTACCTTTTGCCTCCTGTAAAATGTAAACTGAATTACAGACATATAATTAAATCAACATATTAAGTGTCTGAAGAATGAGAAGCAGTGGGGATTTTCATGGCTATATCCACAGTCAGAATATTAATATCAATGTTATTGGGGGTCTAAGCTATTTTCTAGTGTACTGAGAGCACTGGTTGTGTAAGAACAATTTCCAGCTGAGACAAAATGTGTTCCTGTGCTAGGTCAGCACAACGGGTGAACATTTCCCCTCACCTGGCAGTACAGCTGCTAGTTAAAAGACTCCAATGTGCAGTATTGCTACTCATCAGGGAGGGGGAGATTTGAATAATTGCTAAATACTTGTGAGGGTTTGACTGGAAAAACTGACAATTTCAGGTACTGTGGATTTGCTTTTGCCTGTAATCCCTTTCTGAGTCGCTCTGTTGCATCTGGCATACTTTATACTTAAAATTACCTTGGTCAATGTCTGAGACTGATTTTCTTCCTGATTTTTTGTGTGTTAAACATCATGCATATAGTGTTGGTGACTGCGTTACCTACAGCAGATATGTGTATGGCTAAATATATGTAAAGCACTGGATTCTCAGAGCTGAGATTCTTTATGTTTTTATTTTACATCATGCACAGCAACTACAGTTCCTGTTGTCTAGCCACAACCCAAATTTGGAACACAAAATCTAAATGAAAAACTTTAAAACAAAGCACAGGAGACATGACAAGATGCAGGATTAATCTCTTCCACGTAAATACTGCTGCCTCTAATCTTGGATTTCTGATTTGATGTCAGTTTACCATAAAGACTAGGAATAGCAAACTAGTGTGAGACAAAGTCAAATTTGGGTGCAGCATGAAAGATACCCCTTACAATTGGATGGGTTTGTGTAGTGTATGCCTTAAGGCCAGCTGCTGGGTATTTCAGATTTGTCCCTGTGAAATCCTCTCCTTTAGTCTTGTTCCAGAGCTGTAGTACTCTATACCAATACATCCCTCTCCAACCAGTATGCTTATCTTCTGTTGGCTCTTTTCCATCTGTGATAGTGCATTTTTATTCTATCAGTAGAGCAAAAAGATAGGAGAGAAGCAGGGGAAGGGATATCTGAAAGTGGTATTTGCTTCATTTTAAATAAAAGTTAACATTTTTCTTAGCAGAGAGATGCTGCAGAAGAAACACGAGGGCATACTAGGGAGAGCATTTGAAAATGCTCCTTTTATTTCACTCTTGTTCAGGGTTTTGACTGCTGGAACATGTTCAAAGTTTGTTACCATTTCACATTTTAAAAGTCTAGATGGAAACAACTAGTGTCTCAGTTGCATAGTGATTCTTGAGATTTAGGACTAGACACACACAAAAATATGGTGTAATGGACTATGACATTCTCCAGCCAGCCTTTATGTCCCCTGCCTTCCCCTCTATTCTGTATAATAAAGATACTGTTTTGTGAAAGGTGATGTCAGACTAGGCTTCTTCTGGAAAGGTCAGCGTTGCTTTCATCTGCTGCCCTTGTGGCATTTCTGTCTTGCTTCGGTTCCTGCAATCAGGCAGCTGTAGAGTGTGTTTGATCAGCTCATAAATCTGACCAACTGATAATAACTTTTTGGTGTATTAGTTATTTGGATCACTGTGCTATGAATAGCCAGGTGTGTGGGTCCACCTTTTTTGCTGATAGCTGCTAACATTGTTTTATGCTTCTTATGGAACTGCACCCTGAAGCTATTAACCCTCCTGTAATATGCTTTTGGATAAACAACAGTTGCAGATGAGTGCAGGACAAGCTGCAGTTTCTTCTATAAGCAATATCTCAGTGTAGTATAATAACTGTATGTATCTGAGTTGTGGTGTATTCTTCCACAAGGGTTTTCAGACTCAGTTGGCCCCAGTGTCACCCACAGGAGTAAGAGCAGCTCTGGGCCAAGCTGGCAGGGCCATAGGTGGAAGCACACTTCTGTTCCATCCTCCTCTGCTGTCTTCTCTCCTATTTGTTCTCTTTTGGGCTTAGCCCCATAGGACCGATTACCCCTTCCTTGTTTCCTGGGACCTTAAACTTGTGCTTTCACGTATGCTTTGCAACCCCACAAATCAGGCATTGCTTGAAGTGAATCACTAAACGGGTGCTCCCACAGGTCGCCCCACAATGCTTCTGCTCCTGGGCAGCACTGAGCAGCAGCAGCTGCCTGTACAGAAGGCAGCGTGGGGGTGACCTCAGTCAGAAGATGTTAACTGACCTGGCAGAGGTGCTGGCCCCAGCGTTCCCATGAGAGTGTCCAGGGTGCCGTCAGGAGTTGCCATCATGTACTAACTTGGAAATCGTTTTTGAGATTCTGTTTTGACAGTTGCTCTTCAGAGGCAGTATGGATCTTTTATTACTTTCACTCAAATATGTTTTTTCTTGATTTATGGGAAAGGGAATTATGCAGTATAGGATAAGGCTTCTAGTCCCATCTTTCCATTTCCATATTTTATCTGACAGTTGCTTTGGTTGTTTAAAGTACATGGGTTTATTTCTCTGGATCATGGGTATAAATAGATGCCAGTAGCATGAGGCCTTATCAGCTGTGAGCAGCTGTACTTGCCTTTTCATTTTAAATCTGGGCACCTAAAGTGCAGGTGAACAACAAAACTTGTTTTTCTGGAAGGTAAAACTTCTAAATTCTTCGGATTTTGTTGAGAGTCGTTGCCTCTGTGCTTAAAATAAACTAAAATTAGCCTTTTTGGAAAAGGTTGTGACCTGTTTGTTGGAACTCAAGAGTTAAGGTTCAGGGGGATGAGTATTAAGGTCTGTAATAATTCGTTTTTGAAATGCTTTGTATGTGTGGTCTGTCTTACTTAATTAAGTATATTACTTACATGTCATGGACAGCCTAGAGAGTTGTCTGATTTCCTTGGGAGTATCATCTTTATACTCTTTGCAGAAGTGGCTTTTGAGGAATGCCTGAGGATATTGGGAAGTGAAGAGTAATATACACAAGCAAAACTTTAAAGGACAAGATTTCAGACACTGTATGGGGGATGTTGTAAATAGCCTTTGTAAGCATGATAGGTTAATTTTTTGACCTCTGAATTACTGTGTATGAACTCCAATTTGCCTTTGGTCTATCTGTTTTTTAAAGCTAATGTTTTATTTTCCATGGGTACATCATTAAGGTAACAAGTTACCCACACAGAAAAACCAGGCTCAGACCTGGAACTGCTATTTTGTGTGGCTCAGACCCTGAGACTTTGCCAGCTTTGTTCAGAGCCACTGCTAATAATGTCTCTGCTTTAGGCTTCTGGAATATGGGATTCTGAGAAGCTGGCTTTGGAGGAGCATTCAGGAGCCACCTGGGGGTCCACAACTTGCAGATTTGGGCTGGAGCTCTGGCTCTGCAAGACTTAGAGCCATGGAGCTAAAGATAGCAGCAGGTCTAAGAGGGATAACTGGTGAAAGAGAACCATATTATATGTACTGTGCTCCATCTGCTTTGAGAGACTTGTCTGATGGGATTTCTTTTGGGCCTGCTTCTGTACCTCAGCTAAGAATCTTCCCAGAACCTAGGGAGTTACAAAGCAGGATGCAGAGACACTGGGCTTTTGTCTCTGTGTAGCAGGGTTTGAGTGCTCAGGGTTTTCTGCTATCTGGCTGTTCCCATCCCCCACTATCCTGGACAATGGAAAGCTGACTTAGTTTTCTAATGCTTGTTGAAGGCCGTATCAGGTTGTGTCTGACCAAGCTAAGAATAAAGTGTTCAGATGTTTTCTCCTGGGATGTTCAATGGTCAGAACATTTATAGAAAAGATTGAGAGGGCAGATAGTCCTGCACCTGATTCTGCTGCTATATCCATCTACCCCTGAATAATGCTTTCTGCCTAAAACAAACATACTCAGTTTGAGGGATATTATTATCTCTGTAGTATAAATGGCAAAGGTGCTTTTTTTCTTAATTTTCCTGTTCCAGGAAAGCCTGTAGGCCTCTGTGGTTTGCATGCACTAAGAAGTTGTAGAGCCAGAGGTATTTTATGAAAAACAAACCAAAATTCTCCCACCAGAAACTGTCAGGTTTTTCCCCTTGCATAGTATATTGTCAGGTTGTGAAACGGTGTCCAAAAGGAGGTGTGCATGAATACCCTACTTGTCATAATAAAACCTCCTACAGGAAGCAATGCTTTGCATATCCAAAGAAGGGCAACAAAGCTGATGAAGGGTCTGGAGCACAAGTCTTTTGGGGAGTGACTGAGTCAAGTGGAGTTGTTTAGCCTGAAGAGGAGGCTGAGGGGACATCTTATCATCACTGTCTACAAATACCTGAAAGGAAGTTGTAGTGAGGTGTGGGTTGGTCTCTTCTCTCAAGTAACAAGCAAGAGAGCAAGAGGAAATGGCCTCAAGTTGCACCAGGGGAGGTTTGGATTGGACATCACAAAACTTTCCTCACTTGAAGGGTTGTCAAACACTGGAACATGCTGCTCAGAGAAGTGGTGGAATCACCATCCATGGAGGTATTTAAAAGATGTGTAGAAGTGATGTTTAGGGATACGGTTTAGTGGTGGACTTGGCAGTGCTGGGTTAACGGTTGGATCTGATGGACTGAAAGGTCCTTTCTAACTTAAGTAATTCTGTGATTCCAATATGTACTTGCATTTGCCCCTAAGGGGTAGAAAAGTATTCTGTCCTTGGGCTGTGGTAGTCTACAGAGAAGAACCTAACGTATTTTGTGAAGTCTGTTGTTGGTATCTTACACTGAAGTTTTTGTTTCCTTCACCTGGTTTTGCAACATCTGTTATGCCAGGTCTTCAGCTGTGTTGTATTTTGTTGTGCAAGATGTCTTTGCTCATCTACGAGAGCACCTCCTAGATGCTGTGCCTGCATCTAGGTCTGTGTGGTCTAATCCTGTGGTCTGCCTAGTCCTTGGTTTAGCCTTTCTGCTTAACAGGTACAATTATGTGTAACAGACTGAGCAACAGCACATGGCTGAGCCTTCTCTTTCCTTCAGGAGCTTGTTACCAGAGGCTAATCAAAGTAACTCTAGGTAATTCGTATTAACTCAGGAAGAAGGAGGAAAACAAAAAAAGTTGGCTCAAAAAGATAAGACCAGTATGCCTAATTGACAATTCTTCTTTAATCTTTTTATTTGCAACTTTGGGTAATTTCTAGTCAGTTCAGTTATTCCTGTTACTGACTGAAGGAATCACTAAAATCAGATCTAATTTACTTTAATTTCCTGAGCTAAAAACTGCAGTAGTTCAGGCATTAAAGTGAATCAAGACACCCTGGCTGGAGAATGTTTGCAGTTTGAAAAATATTAATGGCTTACACTGTCAGGTACACATGTTTATACAAAATTTCTTCTCTTTCCACAGTTTCACAGTGTTTTCACTCAGTCTGGCTCTGGTACAACACAGCTCTTTCTGAGACTGAACATACTTCTTTGAGGTAAGGAAGAATTCATAAAAAGGATAATTTTGTCCCATATAGCACGGTAGACAGTGATGCTGGGAGAGGATTCATATATGGTGGGTCTTTGGTTCAGAGCGTTAATGAAACTCCTAAACAAATCTCTGGTGACTTGGGACATTATATCTACACTTACATTGTAATACTTTGTGCTTTCTTTATTATGTTACTTACAAAATGCTGTGAAATAAAGTAACCAACTGAAGTAATTCTGTAGGGACTCTGGGTTTTTAGGCCTCTATACTCCTTGAGGTGATTTTTTTTTTCCCCTGTGGTATTTGCACTGAGTTGTAAAAGCATTAGAGTCTGTGCTGGGTACCTAGCCTGTGGCACTGTGTGATATGACTATAGTGAAGTACATCAATGTCTATATGTATTTACAGATGGAAAGCTGAGATACAGAACGAAAACTAAGTGTTGATTTGTCTGGCTCCTGTACAAATTCTCTGGTTAGGAAAAGCTATACTGTCCTCATGTATGGTGTAGCTATTAGTGTGTTAGGTCTGAGGTTACTCTAGAATATTTTTTTTAGCTTTTCTGTTTTGTCCAACATGCTCTTCGATAATCAGCTTTTTGTGCCACAGTTATTCAAGGAGCAGGGATACAAAGATGAAGCAGTAACCTTCTCCAAAGTTCACCAGTCGTTATTTTTGGCAGTAGCTTGCTGTACTTTTAAAAGCAGAAATGTTCACTTTGCTTCAAGTGACTTTATCCTACAGTGTTTGGTGGGGTGATTGTGCACAAAGCAGGAAGTTGTCATAAGCTCCATCATATGGGTGCTTTGATGTTAGGAGCTGGATCCCACTCTAGAGTGTCAGAACAATAGATGCAATTTATCATCATCATTCTCTGGAAACAGTGGTAGTAAGAGATTATGAGTTGTTGCCTCCCAGGTATTCCCCTGAACATGGATCCCTGCTAGCTCCGTATCAGCTGGTGTGCTGTGTTCTTTCTGGCACCAGAAAGCTCATATCTTCCAGCTCCTTGGGGAATGTCCATTTCGTGTTTCTGTGTGCCTTTCTAGTTAATAAAGTTGTCTTGAAAGGGGGAATTTAGAAAGGAAGAGTGGTCAGGCTTCTGGGTTCAGTTTATGTGCAGCTCTGTGTTTACTGTGTCTGCCTGTTTCTGGGCTGTTTCTAGTCACTGAAATGTGCTTCTTGTAACTTAGGAGTGTTGCGTTGCCTGGGACAGGTATTGCAGAGCTCACTGTGATTCAGCCAATACCACTTGACACACAACAGGGGTGTCTGTGTTAAATTTCAAAGTTTTATGTTAAGCCTGATTTCACTTTTCAGCAGGGATAGCCTCTTCAACCTTATTATTATCTTTCTCTGGGGGAGTTAGAGGAACAGTAACATCTGTGCTTGCTGTATAAGGCTGACTGCTGCTTCAGGATCCAATTTGTGCTTTTATCCAGTGTCTTAATAGCACAAAGAGTGCACGCCCTGCACCTTCCTGCAGGAGATTTTACAGGATGGTAGTAACTACTGGCAGTGCAATGTGTGGGCCGTGGGACTCCATCACTTCCCATTGACTTGTGGATACTTCTGAGATCCGGAGCACTCCAGGAAAGTTAGGAGGCATGCTCGTTGCAAGTGAGGGAAAGTCAGTAGTCAGCCAAACCCTGAGCTTGGTAGGTGGGTGTAGATAACTGAAGAGGTTGCACCATGGCTTTAGTGAATAGATATGTAATGGATATTCTAATATTCTAATATCTAATTGTAATGTGAGTATCTTGGAGATACTTGGCCTCAACCGTCCCACAGAATTGCTACGTTGAGAGGAAGGGAGTATAATTTCCCTTTACTGTCTCCCCCTTTGTTTCTGGGCTCCTTCCTTTGCTTTTGTTTAGAATTATTCTTTAAAGAAATAATATAAAAACCCCTGACAGATTTTCATAATTTTAGCAAAACAAAAGGGAGGTGTATAGAAGTCTCATTCATCACCTTTTGTCACCAGCCTTGATTTGACATCTGAGACTAGAGAGAAACTTTGGCAAGGGCAATGATTTCCCGTGTGGGGGTAATAGGAGAGAAAAAAAGCTGTCAGTTGAAAACAGCAGGAGCTGCATTAGCAAATATAAATTAAACAGATGGCTAAGATACTGCAGCTGTCACATAGAAGCTTCAGGAAGATCTTTAGCTTAGAGCTGCAGGAGGCTATTTTGAAAGGAAAGATGAAAACAGCAACAAAGCAAACTTTAAGGCATGACAAGAGACAATAGAGCTATTTGGATGATTATATGAAACCTAGCCAGCAGTGATGATTTTTTCTTCACCTTTTAAAATCTTTGAACTCTAAAATTAATTTAGGATCAGCCATCATAAGACAACATTACAGATTTTCATATTGTGGGGTTGTCTGTTGGTTTAGAGATACTCTTCTGTACTTCTGTATGAGACACTGACTCTGGCACACACTCTGTAAAGGGGAGAGAAGTATAATATACATTGTGCATTTTTGATCTCCAACTGTTTGTTTTACAGCTTTCTCAAGAAAAACTTCTTAGGAAATAATTGTTTATAAACAAAACGTTTGTAGTAAAGCGGTGTTAGAAGTGTTAATATTTTGATGGAGGAAGTACCTGCATCTGAAGTGTCTTGCATGTTCAGTCTTAGGGTAATATTTTTCAGGCCCATTTTTAGCTAAAAAGGAACTGCTCTTTTCCTTTGTGAAGGAAGTCATGAAACTGCATTCTGTATGCTCTCTTTATATTGAAATAGAGCATAAGTTAAAATGAGGACAAATAGGAATTTCAGTGCTGTTTCTCAGAGTCTAAAAGGCAATTAATTTCTGAAACATTGTGTCTATAATGTATTTTCCTCAATTAGGACTGATGATTTGTCATAGCTTGTGCGTAAGCAGAGACTGTTATGCTGTCATTATAATAGTTAGTTGGGGAAGCTGTGAATTATGAAATAGGTGCAGCTGCATTTGAAGCCTGTGGTTTACATTCAGAGAAAAGGTGGATTCCAAGACAGGCTGATTGCTTTCCCAGAGTTATGCTTTTTCTGGTTTGCTTTTTTTACTGAAAAAAAAAATTCATGTATTTATTTAAATGATAATTAATGTGCAAGAAATTCTGGATTTTAATTGTAACCTTTGTGCAAACTTAGTATATCTTCAATTCTGCATTTGTTTTTTTCCAAATTGTGTCATTCCTTTACAATAAATACATTTAGGTGCAGTTAGAATTATTTCTAAACTTACCTTACAGATGATTTGAGAGCTACAAAAAGTACATATCAAAAAATTACATCTTTCGTCCCTCTGTATTTATCCTTCTTTCCATCATCCCCATGAAGTTTGAATGCATAAGCCCTAGCATGCTCTGAAAGTTGTTGAACCTCTGTTCTATTAGAAATAGGAAGTTCATCATTGAAATGTAAATGTTCTTTGCTGGCTAAATCTTTACCCAGTCCCAGACTATTTCCTCATCGTAGTGGTTTAGGACATAATTCATGAAGGGCATCAAAGATCAAAAGCAACAGCTTGAGCTTATTTTTGTGTGAGCTTGCTGAAAATGTGTAGCCTCAGTCTTCCCATACTGTTCAGGGTGCTTCATCTGTGTCTCTGAGTAGAACTGGCTCCTCATCATTTAACTGCATTTTTTTTGTGGTTGTTATTTGTGTTTAAGTGTAGAACAGATTAGATGATTGTGCTGAGTAACTGTTGTTTCTACCCTTTCAATCTAATTTCTATTCTTGCAGAAACTTGGGAGCAGTTAGGAATTCCAGAGAACTAAGAAGCAAAAAGCCTCAGTTTGAGCCTTTTCTTCCATTTTTGCTTAAGAGAAACAACTTTGGCCTTGAAGTGTCCTTGAACTTGAGAATGATAAATGTGGGATTCCTTTGTCAGTGATGGAGGGATGTTTTAGAGTAGGTGACCTTCCACTGGGAAGCCTGGCCTCAGCCTCCATGTACTTGCTCCTAAACATTTGCTCCAAATGCTTTAGCTAAACTTCACTGCCAGGACATACTCAGCAAGGAAGCAGTTTTGTGTAGGCAGGACCCACAGCATACAGAAAGATTATGCACCAAACACTGCAAATTCCCTGCCAGGTCACTTCCTGGGAAGAAACAAGGGGATCAGTCAGCATCACCAGAGACAAGAAAGAGATGACCATTAAGAAGGGACAGGAAGGAGCTAAAACAGGAGTGGAATGGGAAGAAATAGAGGGTCAAAATAGCCATACCTTTAAAGGTGGTTAACAAATAATATTCCAAAGGCAAAAATGAGTTTTTCCAGCTAGAAATATAGTTACTGCCTAATAGTCACATTCTGTCCTTGATCTTCATGAAAACTTAGTGATGCCAATGGAAGATGATATAGAGGATGGTTGCTATACTGTAGGTACAGCAAATTGAGTGCTGTCTGGCCTACAGCACAGAGCTAGTAGGGAAAATGTCTTTATAGTTTTTGAAAGAAGGCTGTGACATAAATGTTCATCTTGTATGAAGTGTTAATATCTAACACTCACTGATTAGGAACAGCAGCTTACATGCAAAATGTATGTTAGTGGAAAAAGGAAACACGATCCAGCTTGTTTTAATGCTCATGACAAGAAAATACTTCATAACTGGAAGCAAAAAAGGTCAGCCATTTGGTGCTGTAGCTTTATAGAATCATAGAGTCATTTAGGTTAG
>NW_008631859.1:0-1168 GCF_000691845.1 Merops nubicus
TTTTCTCTCTTTTGGGAATCTGTTTGAAACTCCCTGTGCAGTCCCACAAACTCATCTTCTCTGTAGCTTGCAATTTGCTGTGGAGGTCTCTGAGGATGCATTTTAACAAGTAAAGGGGAGGGGAGGGAGGAAAACTCATTTTTTTTACTTATGGTTTTGATATTTCTCCATATGCCAGTTCAGGTGCAACATATTGCACGCGTTGCCTTACAGAGTGGGGGTTTTAATGCTCCTTTACCCTCGTATTTATTAAAAAAAAAAGATCTTATGCTGCTTAAAGGTGTAAGTTGGCCAAGTGCAGCTGTGTGTTGTGCTTCCTGACAGCAGTGCTGTTCTGCAGCAGCCACAGATGGAGGGTAACGTGGTGCTCCACCCTTCCTTCCGCCCTTTGTTGCCTTCTACCTAGTAGAAGTTTCTTAGATTTTTTTTTTTTGAAGGTCTGGGCTGTGTTTTCTCCCAGTGTCCAGCCTGCAGAGTGGTGCTGGGCTGTGAGCTGGTGGTTTCCATGCTGCCACGTGCACACGTCAGCTGTGTGGTTTTCTTCTGGCAGTTGACAGTTGGACTCGATGACCTTAAAGGTCTCTTCCAAGCAAAACAATTCTGTGGCTCTTTTGATACTTTAGAGGGGTTCAGTACGTGGTGGAGACTGAGCTGGGACTAGGAGAAAGCTTTCCATAGATCTCTGCCAGTGCACCTGCACACTAGCATGCAGTGTCCTCCTGTTCCAGTGACAGGCTGCTTTTTTTAATGATATATTCTCAGCCAAAAGGTTTCCAATCCTGTGATTGTAAGATAAGGTTTTGCATGGTACTGATGTGAGGGCATCAAGTATAGTTTTTCTCTTGGTTTGTGACTCTGTTGCTTGATTCTCAGTTTCCTCAAAGTAAATGATCCCTGTAAAGCTCAGGAGCTTTTTTTGGCATGCTGGGATGTGAATGTGCAGCATGTCCTTGTATTAAAAAAAGAGTTTGTAGAAGGTGATGGGATTTTGGGAACTAGAAAACATCACACCCCCTTGGAACAAGTGAAGGTGCTGTTGTCTCCTCTGGTTTATTTCTCTTCACACTTGTGCCTGGGTGGTGTAGACTTTCCCCTCTGCTGTATCCCTGTGCTGTCCTGCAGGTAAAACTTTGAGGGAGAATAAGTTGGGTGGGTTTGCCTCCCTGTT
>NW_008631860.1:0-4858 GCF_000691845.1 Merops nubicus
GGGGACAACAGACAAATTAATGACAAGCTGACACAGTGTTTAATCTAAAGTGGTTAAAGAACACCTTTGCTGGTAAAAGTATTATTGATTGCTAAAGAAACCGATCTATATAGAGAAAGGAAGCAAGGGGTCATGGTTTTAACATGAAGGAGATGTTGTAGGAGGCTTTTATTTGTGTATCTGAATATCATGGCTTCCAAATTAAGCTGTCTAGAAAGAACAGAAATGGAATATATACTCATAGGGAAGATGATTTCTGTTTGTTTGTTTTTACAGGGGTAGATCTGCTTGCACATCTGGATATGCTTATCTCTAAAATAATAGCTGTGAAAGACCTTTTTCTCAGATTGTATTGTTCACTGCTGTCTTTGGAGATGGAAGTAGATTTGCATCAGCTTAGTAGCCAAAGTAGAGGTTTGTTGCACTCCAGAAGCAGAATAGACTGCAAACCAAGCACAGCATAAACATTGCTTACTTACCCTGAACCCAGAAATAAGCACATGAAAATAGCATGTCCAGCAGCAGTGTATGACATTTTGTAGCATAGTTAAACCTATGTATTTAGGTAACACACGATAGCAAAGAAGCAAACCAAAACTTGTGGTATAATTGCTGAAAAGGAGAACTGAAAAACACGTGCAACCAGAAAAATCTGGAAGATAAAACAGAAGTGTGAAAGATGCCTGAGAAATTCTGAATCACTCTTAATGCACAAAATAAGCTGAACTATGTTAGAAGAAGATAAGATCCTTCCCTCTCTTTTGGAGAGGGAGTCAGGAGCATTAAAAAAAAAAAAAAAAACCTTCCCTCTGTTTTGGAGAGGGAGGCAGGACTATTAAAAAAAAAAAAAAAAAAAGTAATGATAAGAATGATGAGGATGAGAGTTTGGTTACTCCAGTTCTGTTTTTTCTCATCAAAGAGCTTTCATATCTGTCCAGGCTGCATTTGGTGGCTCAGAACATGGCAAGGTCCATAGCCATCAGCAGTAACTACAGAGCACTCACTTCATGGTACTGTGCAGCCTCAGCTGATGGAAGAAATGACTTTCAAAGACTAGCTGCTTCAGAGAGTGAGAACAGTTGGTAATGTGTGAGGCCCAGTGTCAGTGTTAGTCCAGAAGTGTTGTTTGGAAGTTGGAAATTGAATTGTCAGTCATCTAAACATTCCAATTACAGTGAACTCTTATTCTCTGACTGATATATACATGTATTAAGTTGCAACATGTGTCTTGATGTCTAAAAGATAAACATCAATATTTTAAATGACTGTCACTGCCTTCTTTTTTTATCCAATGGAGAAAAGTAGGCATCGCTAAGGAGATTTTAGTTTGATCCTAGCTACATACTTAACTCTACAGATAAACTATCCTATGGAGTGCATATCTCACTCCAGTGAACATAAAAGTCAGATTAGAATAATTATTTTTCTAATTTCTTTAAATCTACCAGTCTGCCTTCCAACAGAAGTAGCAAGTACAGTACGTAAGAGAACAAAATCTTCTGAGTTCCAGCTGGCTTCTTACTGCTCTGAGGAAAGTTTACCTTCCCCAGAGGTGATAGGTGGGTGATATTTAGCTTTTCTTAAAGTCTCTTAGTTGTTGAGTCAGACAGACCAGCCGATGTCCACCAACTGGCAGAAAAAGTAGGGCAGAACTTTTGCCTGGAGTGAATCCAGCTTTCATTGCCCCCTGGCTGCTGGAAGCCCACTACAGCTGGCATGTGCTGTGAAAACAAACTTCGTCCCCGCTGCCAGTCCCTTCCACCAGACAATTGTGCTTGAAACCAAATTATCCAGAATGCATCACAGGAAGTGTAGGACACAAGTGATGAAGGGATAACTGCATCGTTATGGAAGCAGGGAGGCAGCAAAATGAAAACAAGCTGGGTACCTAAGAGGACTTTCAGGAAGTTGAGTGAAAGTGCTGTTTGAGGCATTTTAGAAAGTGGCTTCTGAGAAGGTAAACAGAGGGGAGAAAAGTGATGACAGTTTTGAAGGAGATTGGCAGAAACTGGGAACATGATGAAAAAGTGCTGCGAAGACAGAATTTGATATAAAAAAACTGAAACAAAATAACCTTTCCAAAATATTTCATTTTTTCTGATTTTTTTTCTCATGTATTGTTATAGTTTGTCTTTCCTTTGAAATGCAAATGATTTTGCAGATTTTCAGTTATGCTTTTATTAGCTCTACCTGAGATTTCAAACAAAGTGTTTCAACTTCAGTTGCTGTTTATGCTTGCCTTACAACTTTTCCAAATCTTTTCTGCTGTATGTAGCTGACACAATGGATTAAGGAGCACTAGCAGCAATAACTGCTTAATGGAATGATACAGCACTTGTCCAAGCACTTGGTTATGTGAGCCAATTATGCTTAAACAAAAGAAAAATCATTTTTAGAAAAAAAAGAAATGAAGAAGCAAACAAAAAAAAACAAACAACAAAAATCCCTCCACCCCAAAAAAAAAACGAACACACCTTTCTTTTTTTCTCTCATGTGACACTGTCTGTGGGGTAAGTCACATGTCCTGCAAGTGGACAAGCATCACATTTCATTTTCTTTCCAGTACATGTTAATATCAAGGTTGTCAAACAGTTTAAAAAATAAACATGACATCTTAATGAAAACTAAAGTGTGCCTCTTGCAGAACAAAATGTGTTGATGGAAAATCCCCTACAACTCTTCAGTCCCTATTTAGCACTGAAGAGTGTATGGAATTTGCTAAGTAATGAGTTCTATCCTGGTAGCTATCCCTGTGACACAGAATGCAGGACAGAGCCCTTTGCTGAAAAAAGATACAAAACTGTGAGTGCCCTTTTAGTAAACCACTATCTGCATCTGAAATGTATCTGAAATATTTTTGCCTTCGCACAGATGATAGTTTAATTTTCTGTTAGAAGTTTTGAACTATCTTGTTCAATCTGATTAAATTAATAAGACGTTAAATACTACTTTTCAGTCATAAATATTGTAAGACTCAATAGCTGACAAAACCAATTTAGCAAATGTGAGTAACTTGATCTAACACAGATTCGAATAACCAGCTTTTATTTGGTTCCAATAAACGACCATCCCAGAGGTCTCATCTTCCTGGTGGGACTGATTTAATGTAGGCTGGATTGGAGAAGCACAGAGAGGAAGGATGTCAGTGTCAGAAACGCTGGGGTGCAAATGGATTCAGAATATGTATTCCATTTATTTTTCACTTCAGTGAGGTCAGATACAATCACCGACCCTTCAGAGATGTCATCCAAAGGGTCACAACAGGTGTATCTACACTGTCAGATAACAAAAGGCTGGGGACACCTTAGAGGAGCAGATGCCTGTTTATCCACGCTCTTTAACTGTTAGATTTTTTTTCTGGCTGTGGTTTGGACATACAAACATAAAAAAGAATTTTCCTAAAAATGAAGGTGTAAAAATAAGCACTTGAAGAAGGATAAAAGAGAAAAAAGAATAGAGAATACAATCAAGACCAAAATGATAGTCATGAAAATCCACACTGGTAACAATGACTTTCTATATTTTTAGCAAAAGGAAATGAAAAGTCAAAGGGCTTGTAAGCTCAGAAACAAGTATTTCAGATGGAAGTTATATATTTCCTGGCAAATTTTGGAATGCTCTGTAAATATACACATTTGGCTGTAAATAAAGTTGATGACCAAATCAAACTACTGGTTTTGTGTCTGAGTAGGACCACAAAAATAAAATCTTTGCATTCTCTTTTCTTTTTCAGCAACAGGGACACTTTCCCTTTCTGTCAAAGCCAGGCAGCACAACCTCCCTGTGTGGCACTGGAAGATGTCTGAAGCAATTGGTGGGCTGAGAACTATCATATGCATTTTTCTTTACAATCAATCCTGTAGATTATCCATTATTGTGAGATTTTAAGAGAGATGAGGAAAAAACAAAACAAAACAAAACAAAACCAAAACCCAAACCAAAACAAACAAAAAAACTCCCCCAAAAAAGCCAACAAAACAAAACAAAAACCTTACATAAAATATTGATTTCCTCATTATTTAAGACAACAGAGATTTGGTGGAATAATATTATACTTTACAACTTTTGTCATTTGAAGTTGACACTTTTTAGGAACAGCTACTTAGTTTTTCACTGCCTAATCACACACTACCATTAACCTTCAGGCAAGACAATTCAAGAGTTTTCACATCTACCAGGGAAATTGTTCCTGTCTTTAATTCCAGCTCTAGGGACTATACTTCCTCATGTTTGAGGACAGCAATACAAGTTCAATAGTATATCTGTACCATAATAATGACATTGCTGATCAGCTTTAGTATTAAAAAGGTGTGCATTGCTCTGTCACAGAAATAAGACAGAATTTTCCAATTTTTTTTTTTTTTTTTCTGAGAAAGGTGAAAGAGTTTTGTGAAACTGAGACAAGGAGGATGTTTTGGGTAAGAACTTGTGGAGAAACAGTGTCAGTAAGGCATAATAACATGAAAAGAAATAGAATAAGTAGAGATATGCACTATATATGAACGAATTTAACAGTATCAGCATATTGTAAATGCTAGTATAGGCACTATAGACATAAAATAATGTATTAAATATAAAGCTATATATTATCACTAAAACTTAATTTAGAGGAAGTTTTATAACTTGCTAAACTTCTTCCTTTTGTTGTCATTTATCAACTCATTATGCACATTGAAATACATGGAAATATGTCTGAAGGACTATTTCAAAACTATCTCTTTGTCTAAAATTAACTTTATTATTGTGTGAAAATTGAAGGGGTTGAAACACGAAGAGATGCTTATGCCAGTAAAAGCAGAGGAAAAGAAGCAAGTAAAGGAAGTAACAAAAATTGTGCTGTGCCTATAGGAGTAAGTGA
>NW_008631860.1:5193-5593 GCF_000691845.1 Merops nubicus
AGCATTGCACTGGGTTTGCATGGCAGGGTTTTGGTAGAGGGGGTGCCACAGGGGTGGCACCTCTGAGAAGAAGCCAGAAGCTTCTCTTACAACCCATATGTGATAAATATATTTAAGTAAGGGAAGAAAAATGCTGCACAACAGCAGCCAGAAGAGAGGAGTGAGAAGATGTGAGAGAAACAACCCTACAGACACCAAGGTCAGTGAAGAAGGAAGGGGAGGAGGTGCTCCAGCAGAGAGTGCACTGCAGCATGTGGTGGAGAACATGGTGAGACCAGCTTTCTCTCTGCAGTGAAGAACTACAGCCCCATGGGAAGGTCTCACACTGGAACAAGGGGAAACAGACTTTCATTATATTTTCTCTTCCCTGTCCATTTGAGGACAGGAGCAACAGAGCAGC
>NW_008631860.1:5646-13758 GCF_000691845.1 Merops nubicus
TCAACCTGCCACTAATGTATTCAATGTTTAAATATTAGTATTATTGCTAATTATATATTATTACTAATTGTATACTAATAGTAGTATTGATAGAATAAAATTAAATGCTAACATTTTATTTATTAAATATGCATTAATTTTAATATGTTAAAAGCTACTAGTGCCATTGAGAGTAGCTACTAAAATACAGGTAATAGTTCTTTAAATACCAGCTGCTACATGTAAATTTCTTCTGCACTTAATATTTCACTAAAATACCATTGAAACTATGCTGATTAGTTGTACCATAATTTGGAATTCTGTTATCTTAAGTGGAATAATCAGACCTAAAGGTTAATTTAGAACTGACTTTAAGCACAGACTTCTCATTGGTTTTGGTCAAGAATCAGATAGTATCCAACTCTTCTTCTTCTTTCACATTATATATTTAAGCAGAATTTAGCATGATTTCATGATCTGAGTCACTAGGCAGTACCTGAATATAACAATTATTAATAATGATTTATTTTAAATAATACTTTGAAGAACATATCTGTAAACATTGCCTTCTATGTTTTTTAAATAAAAAATAATATTAAGGAACGCCAAGAAATAAATTCACACATATCAGCCCTAAATCAAAACTGCAAAGTGCTCACTTTTCAGATTAGTAAATAATTTTTAAAATTACTGAAATTTAAAAGCTGATGCTACTAGTCTCAGCAGAATTACTTAGATCCAGTCAAGAATTTTTGTTACTTGGAACCACATTTAGGATAGGTACATAGGTACGTTGATGGGTAACATATATATCTATATAGATACATGAACATTTTCATAATCTCTAAGGGGAATTATGTACTCAGATTATTCAAAAATCATTTTAAATCCTGTGCATTTTTAGGTTGCAAATTAATGTAAAAATCTGTATCTTCTCTTTTCATTTTGGAATATGGCATGAAACAGAGCAGTGTATCAAGAGTCCTGTGTGAGCTCCAGACAAGCTGATTTGTCCAGAGAATACAGCACAACACAAAAAAAAAAAGATAACCTGGGTTCATAAAATACAATAGCTCTGTTACCATAATAATAGCTCAATAAATAATGATAATAATTTGAATTTTTTTTCCATTACGTTGTAGGCCTTTCGTAGATAAAAATGTAATTAAAAGTTAAAGTTTTGTCCATATAAGGGCTGTAGCATGTGTCATAATTGCTATAATGGTCCATTAAAATATTGAAAACTTTGGAAGTAGGACTTTTAGCCCAATACTTAATTGCTGATTTCATTTTTCCTGTGTTACAGCACAAAATCATGCTCTTGCATTGTCATTATGTGACTTCCAGTAGAGGTTTCACCTCCAGCCCAATAACCAGGAAAATGGTTGCCTTTTAAGTCAGCATCAACGATTCCAACTCATTTTTCATATTCAACAATATACTCGAAAAAGATTTATAGGTTCCTTTTTTTTAATTGTAATTCATTCCTATACAGTAATATAACCCAGGTCTGTAGTGAGCCTGGCAACACTGCTGAAAATAGTAGGGAACTGTTTTTTGTTACCTCTGACTCTCCTTATGCTTTGCCATTTTCTGTTACTTTTTCCTTGCAGAAGTTCATACAGAATTTAAATCTGCAGCGAGTCTTAGTGTGTAATCTTACTTGTACAATGAAAAACCAGTGCAGTCATGAAAGTATTTGGCACTCTTTTGTTAATATTTTACCAGCATTATGTCTAAATCTAGTGTCTTACTGCATCTTTGTTGTTATCTGTTACTGTAAGCCCTGAATTTGCTCATAAATTACATCAGTTTTGAAGATCTCACCATTTACAAGTGACTGAACAGATGATTAAACTGTTCCATTGTGACAAAGGGATTATAAAGAGATCAAGACACAATGCTGTATAGTATGTTCTTATATCAAGCAGAGGGGGGAAAAAAATAGTGAAACGTGACAAAAACAAGTCAGTATTTCTGTGTGTAGAAATTATGAGAGAAAATAGTTATTAAACCAAAAATCTGTTCCTAAAATGTATGTCTGGTTCAGTTTGAACAAAAAGAACTAAATTCTTCAATGGCAGAAATGAACGTAAGGATAACAGAGCTATGGTGACATATGATGGCCAAAGATCTGGCTATAATAACTTTCTTTCAGGTAAGAAGGTAGAATCATAGAATCATAGAATGATAGAAGGATTCAATTTTCCAATAAGTTTACCAAACAAACATTTTTTCAGAGGGAGGAGCCAAATAATTACTTCTGTAGTTGTACTATTCTGTGCCATGTTTCCAACAGAGCCATCTTTATTCTAGCTGTCCCGGGTCAATAGAAAGAAGAATTAATAGTAGAAAAACCTGCAGATTCTTCAGGATTTTTTCTCAGACTGCAATAAAATCTTGGTTAAATCAACAAATTGTTCCAGAATGTGTCTAGAGTTAGACTTACAAAATATGGACAAGAAAAGGAATAACTAAAATTGAGCAAAACAGTTAATTGACATCCCACTGGTAAGCTCTGCAATGATACATGTTCTACAAGGAAAGCATCTTATTGAATGGCAAGTTTTTCTTAAATACAGGGGAAAAGGGAAGGCTAGTCACCCTTTAAAACCTTCAGTTATAGTTTGACTTTATTTCAAACACCTACAATTGTTAGTAACACTGTAAACACTAAAATATTTTGTAGTTTTAAATTGGTTATTCTTATAATACTCAGATATCTTCCTCACACAACATTCCTTTAAATCAGTCTATTTTGTTCAAGAATCTTAACAAACAAAACATAAGGATCCTAGAATTTAGACTTTCATCTACAATATTTGGTTGACCAAAAAAATGTTGCATATAACACATTTGTGGCTTTTTTTTTTCCCCCCTGCACCCAATATAATTTAATATTAGTTTCCTTCTCACCAAAATGAGCAGAAATATTTTAATATCTCAACTTAATTATATATAGTTCATGTTACTTATTTCATAGTGAATTGTGCATATTCCAACTCATTTTTACATTTTGAGTTTCTATCTGAATTTCATACTTCAAGGGTTACATCTGCAGCTGTTACATGAAGATTGAACCTTTTTTCATTAAAGTAGATTTCTGCTGGATTAACCTTCTGCTTTCAAAATGCACCATTTAATCAGTGCTGCTATTTTCTTGTTATGGAAGAGAGCAAATCTTATGACTGTTGGCTTTTGGATAAGCCTACTACACAAACAATGAAGTTTTCTGCTTACACTGCAAAATCATGCAGCTCTGGAGAAAACACTGTGGTATGGAAGAATATATAATTATGAAAGAGTGGTACTAATTTTTCAGTTGGCTGTATTTACAATGAGCAAAGACAAAATATTTCTCATGTATTTCACAGATTTATTTTACGGAATGTAAACCTTAGTTATTAAATTTATTCCACGGAAAGGACTTCTTACCTGGAAGCAAAAGTCAGAGAGGCTCTCAGATGATGCTGATGTAAATGAGTAGGCTGCTTTATGTATGGCAAGTGCTTGATGCAGTGAATTTAACAGAAAGCCATTCTTTATCATCAGGCTAAATGGCATAGCATACAGTACTCTAGAAGGGGAAGGAAAGAAGAAACTACATCAGACTGTAGTTCTCTGGAACCTCTTTCTAAAAGTTCTTGTAGATGGCTGTCACATTTGCCAACCTCCAGTCAACTGGGATCTCCCTGGTTAGCCAGGACTGATGATAAATGATGGAAAGTGGCTGGTGAGCACATTTGCCAGCTCCTTCTGTACCCTTGGGTGGATTCCATCTGACCCCATAGACTTGTGTGTGTCGAAGTGGTATAGCAGGTCACTGGTCACTTCCTCTTGGATTATTTGGGCTTCAGCCTGATCCTCATCCCTGTGTCAACCCCCAGCTCAGGGGGCTGGGCGTTAATCTTACTATTAAAGACTGAGATAGCAAAGAACAAATTCAGCACCTCAGCCTTTTCCTCAGGATTTGTCACTGTTTCCCCCTGCATCCAATAAAGGACGAAGATTCTCCTTAGTCTTTCTTCTGTTACTAATGTAGTTATAGAAACATTTTTATTTTCTTTTATGGCAGTAGCCAGATTAAGTTCTCACTGGGTTTCAACACTTCCAATTTTCTTCTCTATCCCCATTTTAGGCAGTTAAAAATGCTTTGGACAGTAGCCAGATGAAGTTCTCACAGGGTTTCAACCCTTCCAATTTTCTTCTCTATCGCCATTTTAGGCAGTTAAAAATGCTTTGGAGTTATGGCTGAAGACATTCTTTTTTATCATAAAACCTTTCATTTTACACCTCCAAACTAACTATTATATACCTGGTTAGCAAGTAGCTCACCCAGGGCTTATCCAAAGACATTCTGGTTAGACCTAAGAGTGTGAAGCATTGGAGCTCTGCAGGACAGAAATGACAGTGTTGCCATCTCTCTTAGAGACATTTCAGTCTGTCACTTACAAAAATCTTCCAAAATCACTCAGAAATTTCAACCATATTACTCAGAAATTTCAACCATATTACATAACTGTGTTTTCAGTGGGGTTCATCAATTGACATACTGATGTGAAATTTCACAAAATATTAAAAAAGTTGCTTACGGTGTCTAAAATACCTTTCAAAGTACAGATTTTCTTCTGAAGTGCGTTTACATTTACAGCACATCAGGGACATTTTTTAATTTGGTTAAGCCTGAATTCCTTCCTTTCTTAGTAGTCATTGACAACCTATCTTTAAAAATGTCTATGTACACATAAGTTGGTGGAGATAAACAAATCTTAAACAAATGGTTTAAGAAAGGATTTTTGGCGTACACATAAGTTGGTGGAGATACAGATTCTGAGGTCTGATGCAACAAATGGTTTAAGAAAGGATTTTTGGTCTATATTATGAAATAAATATTAATGTGAAAGGTGGTGTATAATAAAGAAAAGATGTATGCTTGGCAGCTGACACATTTTACAGATCAAGAAATACAAGTTCAGCTCTGTCTTTTCTGGCTTCAGATGTTATCTAAGAATTTAGTAGCTATAAAATATAAGCAGAAAGCTATGACAAAGCTGAGATGCTTAGCCAATCTGTCATTTACACAGTAGGATTGAACAAAGAACAATGGCAGAAATTTACTTTTTGAAAGAAAAAGTGAATGCTTGGATTTTTTTATTATTTTTTTTTTAAATTTCCCAATAACATGTTGATAAATTATATATGTGCTTAGATAAGCAAATAATAAAACCAGATCTGCTGAGTTTACTGACTGTGTTCTTGTTGTCTATGATGAAAGCTTAGTCACTTAGCAAACATTTAGATAACTAAAATTAGATATCTGTAACATGACGCTTAATACCAGACAATGTTAAAAAGCCCTATCAGAATATTCCTGGAATATAATGTGAGTTTACCTCTTGGCTAAATCCTCATATTTTGGTACCTAAATTTATTTTCTATGATCTGGAGTTGAATCTCACCATTAGATCTGGATGTATCAACCCAGAGACATTTCTAGACATAGGAAATATGTTAGAAGAGTTGTATTATAGAAGTCATTAATTCTGTTTATTATCTCTGAGGAAGTCTACATGACAAACTCAGATGTAACTATACAGAAGACATCAACAGTTATCATTTGGGTTCATTTTAGCTGACCAAGAACAGATAGCTGGTGGAAACTGAACTATTCCACATCTTGCCACTGTCTCTGCAAACCAGAGGGGTTGAGGTGGTCTTAAATTCCTATGTCAGTGTTCCCTGAATGTTTTGAGACCTCAGGATCTTTATTGCAAGTGGTAAAACGTCTATATTTATGCAACCAAACTGTTCCTATAATCTCAAGACATGATTGCACCTAAATAAATGTTAAATATCTTTATTTCAGGAGTAATACTTTTAGCCATGTTTGTCTAGAGTTTTAGGTATAGATTCTACTGTCTAGTATTCTGTACTAATATAAAGATTAACACACATTTCCAGGTCTCTCTTTCTGCACCCAAACATGTCCAGTCACTGTAATGCAGCAGTTGCTTAGAGAAACATCCTCTATATCCTAGAAAAAGAGGAACACAGACTTCATGCTCCTGTGGATTTTGATTCACTTACATCCTGCTGTTCACTTCTGCAGTGGCTTAAATCATTAAAGCATTAGCCACCCATCCTGCTCTTCAAGGAAGCACAATTAGTAACTAATTTAACAGGAGACTGAAAAGGGGATTTTTCTATCTTCTTTCTTTCAAGGTGATATCAGTGTTTTTCCTTTTGTTTTTCCTTTTGATTTTCCTTTCCTTTCCTTTTTCTTTTCCTTTTTCCTTTCCTTTCCTTTTTCCTTTCCTTTCTTTTTTCCTTTCCTTTCCTTTTTCTTTTCCTTTCCTTTCTTTTTTCCTTTCCTTTCCTTTTTCCTTTCCTTTCCTTTTTTCTTTCCTTTCCTTTTTCCTTTCCTTTCCTTTCCTTTCCTTTCCTTTCCTTTCCTTTCCTTTCCTTACGACAGTTTATCAGGTAGTTTGTTCTCTGTGAGCAATGTACTTTATTTGACTGATTTTGAATCGACATAGTTTCATTTTTTGCAGCAGTCTCCCACTGTTATCAGATAACACACAAAACAACATATCACTTTCACAGCTGGCAACAAATTCTGTGATAAATTTCAGAAGCACTGAATATATAAGAAATACACGCAGGACATGTCACTCCTTGCACATTTAGAAATAATTTATGCTGAAATCCATATGTTAAAACTTCACATAAAAGGAGAATACTTTTCATAAAAATAATATAGATTCTTTTCCTTTCTAATGTGTTTAAACACCATTTGTTACACACGAAGGGAGGTTCACTGCCAGGAGCTTGAGGGAATACCTCTACTCAGCTGAAAAATTTACTCTCAGAGATACAGGCAAGGAAATCACCACAGAGAGAGTGAACAGCCAGCATAGATCAACACAACATTTACCATTTCAAATAGTGACAAATTATGTTGCCAAGCACCCAGTGTGTGACTTGATTGCCAACAAATACCGGTTACAGTAACATAAAATTTACTGGATGTAAACAAAGATGTGAGATTTGTATTTTTCTCCATCTTCTTCTCATTCAGGAGGTGGGGGGGTCATTGAAAGAGTGACCACATTATGCTCAGCTGCTGGCTGAGTCTAAAGAACAACAGGAATCCAGGATCTTGTGTTGTTTCTCAGGTGCTAATTTCTGTGTTACAAGGTCAGCTTTTTCTCAGTTCCTTGCCTGACAGCTCTTCACTAGGTTTTAGAGCTTGAAATAGCTTTGAATAACAATGCCTCCCATTGATTATGTAAACCCCATTTGTGATGTGTGATGTGCTACAAAATTAATTAGAAACCTCTGTGTAAAACAGGAGAGGAGAGAAGAGGCAAAGTAAGAGAGGAAAGAGGAGAAACAGACAAGAGGAAAGAAGAAAGGGCTTTTACTGATGTAGACCTAATCATTTCAGTGGGATGATTTCAAAGTCCTTTTCTGATTAACTCAGGATAGAAACTTCATTTGTATTGAAAGAGACTATCATAAACCACTACTGATCATCCAGATGTTGCTTTCCTCCAGGTGTCCTAGGAGAAGATACATTTCTTTGATTTTTTATAAATAACTTCTGAATTGAACTAGAAAGAGATAGACATTATGGGAAGAATTCAGCCTATTTAATTTTTATCTTACTCCGATTAAGGCAAAATGTGTTGTCTTAGGTTTTCTATTATTCATAGCTCCCTGGTCTTTGATGCATATAGTATTTTTCACTCTTACCAGGTAAAGTGCTCTAGACACCTAATCATAGTTTCCTGGACATGGTCATAAACATTCCTTTTTAAGTCAGTGGATGACTAAGAGCAACTTTGATTCATAGATAGGCGAGGAGAGACAAAATTCTGCTTTAATTCCTGGAAAAACTAATACATTAGATATGCTTAAACCATGCCTTAAATAAATGATAGTATTAAATTCCGTGCATGAAACTGTCATTTCTAAGTAGTTGCTAAAGAGTTTAAGTACTCCCATATGAAACAGAAATGTTACTGTTCCTCTTCCACACACAGACATTTAAATTCATGATTTCACTTGTTAAAGGGTATCCTAGCCAAAATGTAGAACATATTTGGAGGTATTTATTTTTCCCTCCTTCCT